>NC_085141.1:258677925-258923057 GCF_024139115.2 Armigeres subalbatus | reverse complement strand
TTACATTTTTTGCTTGGCCTCCAAATACACCATTGCGGTCATCAAAACACGCAATTATTTCACCTTTTTGGCGATCCCAAACGCCATTGCGGTTCTCAAAACACGCAAAATCATTTCATTTTTTCATGGCGGTCCTCCGAACCCGCCATTGCGGTCCTCAAAACACGCAAAATCACTTCATCTTTTCTTGGCGGTCCTCCAAACACGCAAATCATTACAAGTTTACTCGGCGATCCTCCAAACACGCAAAATCATTTCACCTTTTCTTGGCGGTCCACCAAACACGCCATTGCGGTCCTCAAAACACGTAAAATCATTTCACCGGTCCACAAAACGCCATTCGATCCTCAAAACACGTAAAATCATTTCACCTTTTTTGGCGGTCCTCAAAACACGCAAAATCATTTCACCTTTACTTGGCGGTCCTCCAAACACGGTGATTTGTGAATTCCCCTAAAATTTCCTTCGACAGTTGTCCTGGGTATTTTTCTGATAATTGTTGAGATTCCTCTGGAAATGTCTCCGAATTTCACTAAAAATTCCATAAAAAAAGTCCTTCGGTAAAACTTCTGGAATAACTTCATAACTCCCTATTTTAAAATTTTGTATGGAAACTTCTTCAGAAATTTACTGCGCCAAGAGTTCCATAGAGAATTCATCAAAAAATTCTGCCCCGGTATTTTTTTTTCGAAATCCTCGAATTGCTCTGGGGAATATGTCTCAGAACTGAAGGGTCTGTTCAAATATTACGTCACGCGAAAAACGTTGTTTTTGAGAACCCCCCACCCCTCGTAACAATCTGTAACAATTTTCAGAACTACTCCCACCCCTATGCGTAACGCGTAACAAAGATTTTTGGTCAGATTTAAAACACGTTACATTAAATTATTATGCATTGTATATTTATGCTATTTAAAAGAAATAAAGATTTTAACATTTCCCATTTTTTTCGCAATGGATTAATTTTATTACGCGTAACAATATTGCGAAGAACACGCCCCTCATATTTTGCGTAACAAATCGTAACAAAATTAAATAACCCTCCACCCCCTATTGCGTAATATTTGAACAGACCCTTATTTAGATTTTATATTTTTTAAAGATTCACACCTTAGCGTGTAAATCAGTGATCAGCAAGCCATGGCTCGGCCTCTTCTTTTCAGATCTCTGTGACGTGCATACGCAGCCACGGAGATCCGCTGCCATTCTATTTGGCTCCGGCCATTTGGAGTCACAGATATGAACTAAACCACGATGACGTCACGCGTCGATTTTTAGTAAGAAGAAACCTCATCTGAGGCAAAGTTTACAAAAATGAACATCAACGTGAACATCCGGTGAACTAAAGCTCGAATTCACTCAAATGTTCATTGGCCCGCAGCGGATGTCATTTATCGAGCGAAAAGACGCTCGTGGTTAAGTCCATTGAATGCGATCCTGTCAGGCTATTTTTGAATCCTGACGCTGATTTTACTGAGTTGAATTCGAGTGGTTAATGAACGAATAATAAAATATTTCAAGTTTGCAAAATCACAAGCGTCTGGAAACCGTCGAAATATGGAAAACCACAAGGCGCATCTTAAAGGCCGCCGAAAATTGATTCCTACGGATTGCAAAATCAAGCGCGTCTGAAAGACTACCTGAAAATGGTCTGCGATTTGGGAAACCGTGATTCATATCAGCAATACGTAACTAGTCTATCGATTTGAAACATCTAGAATCCTATCTAACCTCAATTTATAACAAACTGCGTGAAACAATTGTCATAACTGTGTCTTGTCATTATCAGAAAAAGGTACTATTCAACTTCATGAATAAGCAAAATCTTCACATAATCAATTCATGAATTTGTCAGAGAATTTCTTTTGAAATTCAATGAGTAGTTTTGTAAATTTACTTGTTTACTACTCTAGATCTGGGTGGTGCGGATATAATCGATTTGGTTGTCAAAGTGAAGCCAAAATTTTCTATTGTGCCGAAGCCAAACATTGAAGATTGTGGTTATGTTCGTTTTAAATCTTATATTGAGAAGCTTTGAGAAGTATTGTTATTATTTGGGGAAAAAATAAAAATAAACTGAGTTTGAGTTTTGCATTCTTTTTAACAAATATATTCACATTATATTTCGAGTGGAAAATTAGTAGGAATGCAAGTAAAATGCACTCGTTACGAGATTTCACGAGATTCAACAGCTGATTGGAGCAGGAATGTATGTAAACCATCGTAAAATCATGTATAGTCTCGCGTATTTGTGCGCCTTCATGCAGCATGGAAAGAGAAATTACCATTTTTGCATTCGTATATCATAAGGCTAACACGATGACACTTTTATGCCCAGGGAAGTCGAGAAAATTTCCAATCCGAAAATTGCATAGACCGGCACCGGGAATCGAACCCAGCCACCCTCAGCATGGTGCTTTGTAGTCGCTAATGCTACGTTTTGACAGGGCAAGTGAGTTGAACAACTCAGTTGAATTCAATTGACTTGCCAAAAGTTGAACATGTTCAACTTTCTTTTCGTTCAAGTGAATTGAATTAAGGTGTTTACACGTTCAATTTGCGTTCGATTCAAGCGACTTGCTCAATTCACTTGCCTTGTCTAAACGTAGCATAAGGCTAAGGAGGGTCCCAATAAGGATCGTCATTGGAAACCGTGGTAAACTGCTGCTATCATGGTCACAATCGCAATTTTAAGACTTCAAACATATTTTTATGAAGAGAAGAACTACACTGTTTTATTCACAAGCAGATTTGATCAAGACTGTCTGGACAATGTATTTACAATTTATTCGATCTAAGCAGAAAAGCCCAAGGAATTCCTGGAGGAACTTCCGGAGGAATTCCTGGAGGAACTTCCGGAGGAATTCCTGGAGGAACTTCCGGAGGAATTCCTGGAGGAACTTCCGGAGAAATTCCTGGAGGAACTTCCGGAGGAATTCCTGGAGGAACTTCCGGAGGAATTCCTGGAGGAACTTCCGGAGGAATTCCTGGAGGAACTTCCGGAGGAATTCCTGGAGGAACTTCGGGAGGAATTCCTGGAGGAACTTCCGGAGGAATTCCTGGAGGAACTTCCGGAGGAATTCCTGGAGGAACTTCCGGAGGAATTCCTGGAGGAACTTCCGGAGGAATTCCTGGAGGAACTTCCGGAGGAATTCCTGGAGGAACTTCCGGAGGAATTCCTGGAGGAACTTCCGGAGGAATTCCTGGAGGAACTTCCGGAGGAATTCCTGGAGGAACTTCCGGAGGAATTCCTGGAGGAACTTCCGGAGGAATTCCTGGAGGAACTTCCGGAGGAATTCCTGTAGGAACTTCCGGAGGAATTCCTGGAGGAACTTCCGGAGGAATTCCGGAGGAACTTCCGGAGGAATTCCGGAGGAACTTCCTGGAGGAATTCCGGAGGAATTCCTGGAGGAATTCCTGGAGGAATTCCTGGAGGAATTCCTGGAGGAATTCCTGGAGGAATTCCTGGAGGAATTCCTGGAGGAATTCCTGGAGGAATTCCTGGAGGAATTCCTGAAGGAATTCCTGGAGGAATTCCTGGAGGAATTCCTGGAGGAATTCCTGGAGGAATTCCTGGAGGAATTCCTGGAGGAATTCCTGGAGGAATTCCTGGAGGAATTCCTGGAGGAATTCCTGGAGGAATTCCTGGAGGAACTTCCGGAGGAATTCCTGGAGGAACTTCCGGAGAAATTCCTGGAGGAACTTCCGGAGGAATTCCTGGAGGAACTTCCGGAGGAATTCCTGGAGGAACTTCCGGAGGAATTCCTGGAGGAACTTCCGGAGGAATTCCTGGAGGAACTTCCGGAGGAATTCCTGGAGGAACTTCCGGAGGAATTCCTGTTGGAACTTCCGGAGGAATTCCTGTTGGAACTTCCGGAGGAATTCCTGTTGGAACTTCCGGAGGAATTCCTGTTGGAACTTCCGGAGGAATTCCTGTTGGAACTTCCGGAGGAATTCCTGGAGGAACTTCCGGAGGAATTCCTGGAGGAACTTCCGGAGGAATTCCTGGAGGAACTTCCGGAGGAATTCCTGGAGGAACTTCCGGAGGAATTCCTGGAGGAACTTCCGGAGGAATTCCTGGAGGAACTTCCGGAGGAATTCCTGGAGGAACTTCCGGAGGAATTCCTGGAGGAACTTCCGGAGGAATTCCTGGAGGAATTTCTGGAGGAATTCCTGGAGGAACTTCCGGAGGAATTCCTGGAGGAACTAACGGAGGAATTCCTGGAGGAACTTCCGGAGGAATTCCTGGAGGAACTTCCGGAGGAATTCCTGGAGGAACTTCCGGAGGAATTCCTGGAGGAACTTCCGGAGGAATTCCTGGAGGAACTTCCGGAGGAATTCCTGGAGGAACTTCCGGAGGAATTCCTGGAGGAACTTCCGGAGGAATTCCTGGAGGAACTTCCGGAGGAATTCCTGGAGGAACTTCGGAGGAATTCCTGGAGGAACTTCCGGAGGAATTCCTGGAGGAACTTCCGGAGGAATTCCTGGAGGAACTTCCGGAGGAATTCCTGGAGGAACTTCGGAGGAATTCCTGGAGGAACTTCCGGAGGAATTCCTGGAGGAACTTCCGGAGGAATTCCTGGAGGAACTTCGGAGGAATTCCTGGAGGAACTTCCGGAGGAATTCCTGGAGGAACTTCGGAGGAATTCCTGGAGGAACTTCCGGAGGAATTCCTGGAGGAACTTCCGGAGGAATTCCTGGAGGAACTTCCGGAGGAATTCCTGGAGGAACTTCCGGAGGAATTCCTGGAGGAACTTCGGAGGAATTCCTGGAGGAACTTCGGAGGAATTCCTGGAGGAACTTCCGGAGGAATTCCTGGAGGAACTTCCGGAGGAATTCCTGGAGGAACTTCCGGAGGAATTCCTGGAGGAACTTCCGGAGGAATTCCTGGAGGAACTTCCGGAGGAATTCCTGGAGGAACTTCCGGAGGAATTCCTGGAGGAACTTCCGGAGGAATTCCTGGAGGGACTTCGGAGGAATTCCTGGAGGAACTTCCGGAGGAATTCCTGGAGGAACTTCCGGAGGAATTCCTGGAGGAACTTCCGGAGGAATTCCTGGAGGAACTTCCGGAGGAATTCCTGGAGGAACTTCCGGAGGAATTCCTGGAGGAACTTCCGGAGGAATTTCTGGAGAACTTTCGGATGAATTTCGTAAGAAGATTTAGTAAGAATAAATTCCAGAGGAATTCCCTTTGGAAATTCCAGTGGAATTCCTGTAGGAAATTCCGGAGAAACTTGCGGAGGAATTCCTGGAGGAACTTTCGGATTAATTTCTTGAAGAACTCCCGGAAGAATTGCTGGAGGAACTTCCGGAGGAATTCGTGGAGGAACTTCCGGAGGACTTCCTGGAGGAACTTCCGGAGGAATTTCTGGATGAACTTCCGGAGGAATTCCCTGAGGAAATCCGGAGGAATTCCTGGAGGAACTTCCGGAGGAATTTCTGGAAAACTCCTTGAAAGAAGATCTGGAGGAATTTCTGAAAGAATTTCCGGAGAAACTTCTGGAGCAATAGGCGAAATTTTTTTTCGAAGCATATTTTAGCGTTTGTTCCAGAAGCACTCCAAGAGCAATTTTGGAAAAAATTCTAAAATAACTCCTGGCGAGCTTTCTGTAGGAACTCTGTGAAGAATTTCCTGAGAAACTTCTAGAGAAATTTCTAGAGAAACTCCAGGATGAATTTCTGGTATACTTTCCAGAGAAACTCTTGAAGTAATTCTTAGAGAAATTTCCGAAGGAAATCTTGGAAGAATTTCGGAAAAAAAACTCTTGAAAGAATTTCTGGAGAAAATTCTGAAGAAACTTTGAAAAGAAGTGTTGGAGGAATTTCCAAAGAGCTACTGAAGGAATATCTAAATGAATTTCCGGGGAAACTTCTGGAGGAATTGACTGAATTCCTGTAGCAGTTTTTGGAGCTATGTTTAGAGGAACTCTTGGAGGAATTACGAGAGAAATTTCAGAAGAAACTACTGGAGAATTTTTCAGAGGAACTCCTGGACGATTTTACGGAAGAATTTCTGAAGGAACTCCTAGCATACTTTCCGCAGGAATTCTTGGAGGAATTTTAGGATAAATTCTTGCATGAATTTCCAATGAAACTACCGGGGGAATGTCCGTAGGGACTCCTTGTAAAATTTCCGGAGGAAATTCTTGAAGGAATACTCGAAGGAACACATGGAGGAATTTTCGGAGGAGCTCTTGAAGGACTTTGGGTTCCCTCGTTGAGAAGATTGAGGAGGAACTGAACCCTCTTGCTTCTAAAGCTCTTGCTAATCAATATTTTCTCATTAAATTTCTTTTTTAACACATCTTTCTCTGTATCAGTTTTTTTAGGATAATTTAGAAATTTCGTAGCTCTCGCAAAGCTATTTCTCAATTCTGAAGAGCTCTCGCTCCGAATTTATTCCACAGAGACCTCTCTCTCTGGCCTTTTCTAGTTCTAGTTCGCTCTGAATATCCGTTGCCATGTTCTTTTGTAAACCAATCGACAAATTCATCAGTTTGAATATCATTTCATTGAATTCCAAATGATTCACATGTCGTTCAATATACTCACAATTTATTAGGGAGCTTCTACTGCACCATGTAGTGACCACGATCGAATTCTTGATAAGTTTTGCAACCACTTTTTTTTTGCCTCGGTACGTCATAACAATGTTCATAAAACTGATTTTATATTCTCTCGGTAAATCACAGCGTACTGCGATTTTTCACTAATCAAAAAATCAATATTTGTTTTTATATAAACAATTAGTAGCTCTTAAGAACGTGTTCATGGAAGCATCTTCTTCTTCTGTTTATTGGCATTACATCCCCACACTGGGACAGAGCCGCCTCGCAGCTTAGTGTTCATTAAGCACTTCCACAGTTATTAACTGCAAGGTTTCTAAGCCAGGTTACCATTTTTGCTTTTGTATAAAGCCTGTCCACGTTAAATCTCGGACACCCATCTTGCAATGCTATTTTTTAAAATAATTACAAATCACTGGGACGATCAATTTACATGGCAGCTGAAGTTCTTCGCTTTATGTGACATTTTCAGCACGTTTTAGTTGTCGTCTAAATTGAAAAATAGCAATAAATCATTTGGACATTATCTAAGTGTCCGAAATATAACGTGGCTAACACGATGATACTTTTATGCCCGGGGAAGTCGAGACAATTTCCAATCCGAAAATTGCCTAGACCGGCACCAAGAATCGAACCCAGCCACCCTCAGCATGGTCTTGCTTTGTAGCCGCGCGTCTTACCGCACGGCTAAGGAAGGCCCCTGGCCCCATGGAAGCATACTGTACACGATATGTAAATGTTTCAAATATGTTTTTACATCTGCACAACATATCATCGTATTCTCCACACTTAGCTTTCAATAAATTGTTTTCGGAGCACTGCGTCCGGTCGTCCTCGGCAGGAAACGCGGCGTAAACATACTTGCAAAGGCAGAGAATAAACTGAGCAATTGTTTTGTTTAGCTGTTGCTGCCTGGGACGGGACTTGCAAAGAGGAAAAAATGTAACTCCATCTGCAACCAGCAACCGCTGTCACGAATTGTCAGATGCAACCAGCACCTTTTTGTGTAGAAGTATTGGTATCCCTCAGAAAGTATTCCGAATGATTTTGTTTTACGAGTACTTTTTCACTTTGAAAAGTATTCTAGAAAAGCCGGACAGCTTAATATTGAACTGTTATGAATACGTGTTTTATTTCCGATAGGAAAATCTTTATAAAAATAAGTTTACAAATCCGTAAATCACAAACACTTTTATTGTGCTCAGAAGATTCTACCCGGAATTTAGGTGAAACACTCAGGGAAACAGTTGAGAATCGATGATCAACTGTGATGAAAAGAAGAACAAGTGTCAAAACAAGGGAAAAGAAGCCGTCTTTGCAGGTCTCGTCTCAGGTTTAGACATACATTTTGTATACATTGCATTTTTGATTCTTACAACCTACTTTTAACCTACATATAAATAACTTGAGATATCCTTAGAGTGCTTTAGGAATTAGAAAGTACTTCCAGGAGTCTTTAAGAACAATAGGTAGTCCATTTATGTGGGATCCCAGAAATCTTTATGATTATTGTTTAAACATTGATTAACTTTTAAATCCTCTTAACACATAGATCTTGCCATTAGTTCCTAGAATCATAGATGATATGTTATTGCTATAATCCCATGTAGGACTATGCCTTGATTGTCCTACCCTGGGACGGGACTTGCAAAGAGGAAAAAATGTAACTTCATCTGCAACCAGCAAGCGCTGTCACGAATTGTCAGTTGCAACCAGCACCTTTTTTTGTGAAAGTATTGGTATCCCTCGAAAAGTATTCCAAATGATTTTTTTTTACGAGTACTTTTTCACTTTGAAAAGTATTCTAGAATAGCCGGACAGATTATTATTGAACAGTTATAAATACATGTTTTATTTCCGATACGAAAATCTTTATAAAAATAAGTTTGCAAATTCGTAAATTGCGAACACGTTTATTGTGCTCAGAAGATTCTACCCGGGATTTAGGTGAAACACTCAAGGAAACAGTTGAGAATTGATGATCAACTGTGATGAAAAGAAGAACAAGTGTCAAAACGAGGAAAAAGAAAGCCGTCTTTGCAGGTCTCGTCTCAGGTCCTACCCAGGAACATTCATGCGTAGGACATGTCCTATTTGCCTTAGCTTCTCCTGTAGTCACTAGAAATGCTAACACTAAGGTAAAGAGCAGGCCAAGTTCTACATGGAATGTAGAGCCATTGAAGAAGAAGAATATGTACATGCTGTATTTTGGTATTCTAAGTAATCTATGCATCATGTTTTCTAATTTTACACATGAGTTAAGTGGCATTACGCAATATGTAGTGCGACTTACTGAACCTCTAACCGCCAACGTCTACAAATGACCCATATGAAATGCTCTTGCAAATCAATATTTAAACGAATAACAAAGCTCATATTCGCATCACATCACATGAGTTTATGTATCGACTTAAAATTGTTTTGCACCGCTCTCGTCAGCATCGGAATATTTTCCATCGCTTATTAGCGGCAAATACCAGAGCAAAACTCATCCTCATCTTCCCTGAACTTATTTCCACCACCGACCGACGGTAATTAACAATTCCTCACACTTTTTGACCTGCACTGGCAGGTTTTTCGATCCATCCTGTCCACGGCATATGCGGTTGGAATAGTTAAATGCATGTATCCAAAAATAATTCCCCCTCGGGACTGGACTAACCGAGGTCGTTGTGTGACATATGACAAATAACGTTACACTGCAATGCTCTACCTGTGCGGCGCGCACTGCGGAAGCTGTGTGGGGTGGCTGTGGCGAAGAAAGCGACGCTGTTTTCCTACACCAAACAAGGCCAATCATTTATCGATTTATTCATAATTTGCCAACTGCAATGCTTATTGGCGATGCGTTATTTGGTCAGATTGGTCGGTGGAAGCGTTTTAATTATGACTGCATACACACAACAACAGATCCCGAACTGGGCCAATCAGCCGTGATCGCCAAGTTGGTTCGTAACATGCCGTCAGTAGGGCGTCCAACATTTGATAAATTATTGTTTTCAAAGAAAAAGTGTTTTAACAAAGGTTCACATGTTTATATGAAATTTACTTAATTATGGGTCCTATACACCTCGAGTGGTACAAAGCGCAGACTTTGAAGATTTTGGTCAACTTCTTTCATTTTTTTATTGAGGCTTATTGAATCTCTGAGTCTGTCTGTTTATATGAATAGTGCAGCCTTAAAATAAGATTTCAAAGTTGTTTTTCAATTTTATTGTTTGTTATATTATTTTGATAAACAAAAAACGATATTTAAATGTACGCATATGTCTATTAAGTCATACCAACTTTTAAAGCTCGCAGTAATAAAATTCATCCGACACATCACTGATTAGGTTTCAGATGAATAACTGTATAAATCTCACACATTTACTATTATCGTTAATTTTTTGGGACACACTAGTCATCAACCTTCTTAGGGTAGTCCACACAATTTTGTGCTGAACTCACATATTAACTCAGAAATAAAATTTAAAAATTTCGAACAAACCTGTACAATTTTCAAATAAATCTGAATATTTTTTTTCACCTGTGTACGGCAGTTGCAATTGAACCGATTGTTCTTGAAGTCCAAATAATAAACTCAGGTTTTCCCAAGAAGCTGAACCAAAGCACAACCCCACGGGCATTAATTCGACAAAAACGACCGCCTGTGTGCGATATTAAAATTTTCAGCTCAATTATTGCAACGCACGGTGACAGCTACTCATAAACGGTTCTGTGCTGTCTGCACGGAGGTGAGCACGATATAGGAATCCCGCGAGGAATGCGACAATTTGGATGCAGAATACAATCGACGTCGATATGCATACACAATTGCTACCGGTTGACGGTCCCCGGGGACGAATGCTGGCCGGTCATGGGACGCAAAATATAAAACCAACAATCTCGCACTCTTAATTGGTTTATAATTACAGGAAGAAATGAGTGGAAAAAACTGTCTGTAAATATGCGGTATTCGGCGAACAAAGGCATATTGACAAATTCCATTGAACGTGACAGGTGAATTCACATTGTGGCATATTCCGCAAATGAGAACTGACGTCAGCATGGAAACACTGAATTTTTTATGCTCCAGTGATATGTTAATTTGGGTTGGACGGACATGCTCTGCGTATTGAAGTGAAAGGAAGGTAAACGCGTGTTTATTTTTTCATTCCTTTTGTTTCACAAAATTGTCTTGTTATGTAGCGGCCGTATGAAACTTCAACTTTAAAAATTGATAGTTAATTAGTTTCTCAAGTTTTAAAGCTATCAACTAGTTAACAGTTTAGCTCTTAGGAGCTTTGTTTCCAAAATTTATAACCTGTTTGCGTAATCCGTTCCGGAATCATGAAATGCACTCCAAATTTACCTTCAACCTCAACAAAACGGTCGCCGAGGGGTTTCATTCCAGTCGGATGTAAACCTCAGAATGCGCATACCACATGAGGTACCTTTGATCATGCGGAGGAATTTGCTCTGGCCGAGCTGAAACATTCAATGGTGTGAATTGTTGTATCTCTCAAGCCGACGTACGGTCAATCATGGGGAGAATGAATCCATTGCGCACAGTTAGTTTGATTTCCCAAAAAGTTTCTTTTTGTGATTGTACACAAGAGAGTGTTGACATGAGATAAATAGGTTGAACACGATGATGTCCATAGTTACAATTTCAGGGGCATTATTGAATCCCTTTGAAGCGTACAGAATGTAACGGCCACGTGATGGCCTTTTGTGCCTGCTATGCAACATCGCTTTGAAAAGGGTAATACGGTAAGGGCAGGCTTTTATACGAGTGTGGTACGATTTCCACAAAGTCCGTTAAATTATTTGATTTTGCCTACTACCTTAATATTATGTCACGTAGCATCGCGAAAATGAAGGAAGCCTTCGTTATATTGAAGAGGGAAGCAAAACTGATATGACAAGTCATCACTCATCAACCTGAAGTATTCTGCCGGGAATACTCGGGAGCTCCGCCGGACTATAACCTTTGGTCATCTGCTTATCTTGATTTTTATAAATGATGTCTCGCTGTGGCTACCTGCCGACTGCCGCTTATTTTAGGCAGATGACATGAAAATTTACAAAATAATAACGACCCGGATTAATTGGAGCTTCACAAATCTTACCCGAGAGCGGCACCTGAAGGATCTCGGCCAATCGACAATAGGGCTTTATGTTCAAAATAGCGAATGGGTTCCGTGGTCCTTAATGTCTCAGAGCCCTCTACTGTTCGCTGGTTCAGTCAATTTTGGAGTCGAATGGTGGCATATGAAGCCCATTCCATGCCAGCTGGATCACTCGAATAGAAACTGTTCAAAAAAGTTCGTGAGATATGCACTTTGGTTCCCCCAGGTGTCGCGATGAATCTGTCACCGTACGTGGAATGTTGTCGCCTTCTGCAAGCCGAACCACTTAAGGTGAGGCAGATAATTGCTCAGGCTGCTGTTGCAGGAAAGCTACACGGACAGATAAATCAACCCAAAATTTGAGTTAAATATATGCACTGATGAGAATATCGCAGAAAAAAATTACCTTAAATTGGGTAGATTTCCCTTTCTTTCCCATGATTGTTGTCAAAACTAGAGCAAGATGCAAGCACCTCACCGGGGCTGCTCAGCCCAATAACCCAAATTTGAGTAAATTCAATATTCTTCATTTTGAGTTGATCAAGATCCACTTTGGATAAATTAAACTCAGCTTTAGGTAAATTGTTTACATGCGATTAAAGGCAAACTAGTGCCTAGTGCCAGAAAAGTCATTTTACTCAAATTTGGGTTATTGGCCCGAGCTACGGTTTTGAGTGGAAACAACCCACTTTTGGGTAGCTTCGGTTTTCAGTGTACTTACGGGAGATATCGATCGACTGACGCTCAGCTATTGTGAGAAGATAGAAAAACTCGAACGAGGGTCCGACGGTCGACCGTCGGAAAGTTGTTCCGCAAACGCCAAATCACTTGATGCACGGAAAATAATGATGGTTGATTTTTTCGGTGTGAATGTTGATTTTTGAAATTAAAGAAAATATGTAACTTTAAACGAGTGTTACATGCCGCTATATATTTTCAATAAGTTTTATGGTACTTTCAAGGCATTTCGGAACGTATTTATGCGATTTTGAAACATTTTAGACTTCTGGAATATTCTTGATATCAAGGAATATCAGCACTTTTCGCACAGTGCATGTCATCTGGAGTTTCCGACACTCAGTCTTCTTCTTCTTTTTTGCTCCGCAAAATTAGAAGTTTTCTCTGTTTTCGCAATAAATCTGTACGCTCAAGAAAGGCCACTCCGTTGACTAGTTTTTTTTGTACAGGAGCCCACGAAGCATATACTTTGCTAATTTTCAGGATTTCCGGCTTTCAGTCACATGAAAATGTTGATAATTTCAAATCATTGCCAACGTTTCGATCCGGGGGTTTGGATCTTCATCAGGGCTCGAGATTAATCAACCTGTCGATTGAAGTGTGGGTCACACGATGGACTGTCGTGTGACCCACACTTCAATCGACAGGTTGATTAATCTCGAGCCCTGATGAAGATCCAAACCCCCGGATCGAAACGTTGGCAATGATTTGAAATTATCAACATTTTCATGTGACTGAAAGCCGGAAATCCTGAAAATTAGCAACTAATCCAGTTGAAATCCCTATATACTTTGCTCTGTGCGAGATTATTCGTTCAGTTAGCCACCAACTAAACAAGCTTTTTTTTAAACTATTTGATTTTAATGTTTCTTCAGAACTGTTTCGACAACGGATGCTCAAACTTTCCCGCATCGCCGATCGTTTTAAGTAAGGATAAATTGTATTAATTGCGACATCAATTGAGAGCTTCGTGTCCTTGGGGTTAGTGGCGACTAGCATTCAATCACATCGAGCTACGGAGTGCGGGTTCGATTCCCTTCTCAGCATTGAAACTTTTCGTTTAAAAAAGAGTGTTCGGAAGAGCCAATGCTGGTTCGTTGTTTAATGTGGTACTTCGTTGAAAGAGCGAAAAGCTCACTGGAAGTATTAAATTTGTATTGTCTTTTTTGAAAATTGTTATAAATCTTATAAACAAATTTATTAATAAACACTCCGAAAATGATGTAAATGATAGGAAGATGCTTAAATACAACGAAAGCCACCCACTACGAGTATCGGTGGTGACGACATCAAGGTTTTTTGAAGAATTCGTGTATGTATTTCAAAATTTTGGTAGCTTTCAAACTTTGAAGTCTTTTTTAGCTTCATTTTATTCAACCTACATTTTTAAACCCTCAAATTTCCTTGATCAGACCCGGAATCAAACCCAACTATCTTAAGCATAGCCTTGCTTCATAGCTTAGCATCTTACCGCACGGTTAGCCCCCCATGAATTCTAATTAAAATGTATAAAAATTAGACCTGTGCGCCACCGTCAAAAAAGGATCGGCGAATCGCCGTATGAAAATTCATTACGCCGAATTTCTTTCCACGCTGATGGGGAGGATATTCAAAGCAGTAGATAAGGTGTCGTTTACTTGTTTTGTAGATACTTATGGGGCGATGGGGGGGGGGGGGGTCCATCTATTTTTACGCTTCATATAAATCTTCGGACAAAAATTAACATTGCAATCTTTCAGAAAATGTGGGAATTATGTTTGAAGCAATTGAGGCTTTTGAACACTTTCGGAAACTCCTACTAGAGTTCTTTTGGTATTTTTGTCTGAAATTATTTCAGAGTTTCATATAAAATTTGTTTAGAAAACACCAAGTTTCAGAAAGAATTTCTTGTACAGGCAAAAGTTGTAGGGGAGAATCCATAAAAAAATCTCTACGAATTCTCAAGTGAAATTCTGAAGAACTTAGTTCCTAGTGGAATTTTTGAATTGCTGGATGAACTTCCGGGAGGAACTTCCAAAGGAATGCGTGGAAGAACTTCGGGAGGAGTTCCCGGAGGAACTTCCGGAGGAGTTCCCGGAGGAACTTCCGGAGGAGTTCCCGGAGGAACTTCCGGAGGAGTTCCCGGAGGAACTTCCGGAGGAGTTCCCGGAGGAACTTCCGGAGGAGTTCCCGGAGGAACTTCCGGAGGAGTTCCCGGAGGAACTTGGGGCTGGGTCGGCCACACTTTACGATGGGAATAAAAGGAATAAAAGAAGTGGACTTAAATCTAGCCTGGCAACACGTTGAAGCGATTGCTGGGCATCGCTTAGGATGGAGATTCTTCTAGTCGGCCCTTTGCATCATTATTTAATATTTTTCCATGGCACAATCCCGACTTTTGGACAAAGGAGCGCGGGCTCGGTTGCAGAAAACTTCTTAACATTTACCACTGATTAATTTGATTTGTTACATTTAGTTTATCAAACTTGGTAAAGTTACCTCAGCTCTTGGGTTAGTTGGACGACTTTTTTCGCCGTATTTGTTTGCTTATAACTTTTTTCTCAATTTTAATTCATCGATGAAAATATGTCACAAATGGTCGGGGTTCTCCCAAACCACACCAAGCTTAATTCTGTTATTGACATCATACTCTGTTATGAACTAGCCCTGCATAAGAGGTAAAATACCAAAGGAATAATACCAAAACCTAATATGCACAATACTTAAACCATAACAAACTCAGTTATTAAATTGAATTTCAATACCAAATGCATAACCAATTATTATTCGTTTGGTATTGAAATACCTAAGCATGGTATGCCTCAAGTATTCTGCATATAAGTTTTTGGTATTATTTTTTGGTATTTTACCTCTTATGCAAAGCTAAATAATACCATTTTCTGTTATCGAGTTCGTCGCTCCTGCTCGGGTTTTGACTGACTTGTGGTGTTTTGTTCGTACAAGGATCACATCAATCCAAACGTACATTTGTTGTGGGATATTCTCGGTTATGGAGTAGAGGGCTATCCGACATTTTTCGCGAACAATTAAATCTGGTAAACAAAATCTTGGTCAGAAAAATGGGTATTTTTTTGGTGGCGCTTGGCGCTTGGGCTGAACCCCGACCAAATGTGCCCAGACTTGTATAATGTATATTGTATATAGTTTTGACAAGCGTTTTTCAAAAAGTATAACCTTATAGATTCTTCCTTATAGATTAAAAACTGCATAAGTAATACCCAGGACATTTCAGGTGTCAGTGACCACGGTTAGTTCTATACGAGTCCCTTATGTAGCATTAAATCTGCAGGGTAACGTTCATTGACTAGCAACGAGCCATGATATAATCAAAATATTATAATTGCATATTCGTAAACGCAAGTTAGAACAAAGTAGAGTAAACTTCATATTTATTTTGCTGGAATATCATTTCGAATGTTTATGATCATTATGATAATGATACCTGCTTCTGCGCGTGAATACTAACAAATCATTGTGAAACTGCTTCGCCAAAAAATTGACTGCGTTTAGACTACACTGCCCAAAAAAAGTAACATCTTCGAATGGCATTACCAAGGCCATCAGTTCTACGACAGGGACGAGGGTTGAAATGTCTGCCACTGTGTCATGCTGTCGTTGTCATGTACTTGGTTAGGAGATATCACATTTCTAACAACAAAATAAAAAAAATACTGCCTCCGAGTATAAAGTGCAGGGGCCAATTTCCCCAAAATGTGGAAGAATACGGCACAGAAAGAAAGAAAAGGTTTCTGAAAAATGAAATCATGTAACATATTTGCAAGGGAATCGTTTTATACAGCGACATTGTCTTCGCTCGCTACAATGGAGAAAAAACGAGCAAAATCGGTAATAATTTTGTTACGGATGAATGTGTGATGCGATCAATAAAATTTGTTTCGAATACATTTTGCATTTTGACAAATAATGAAAATCAGCTGTTTCTATTTAAACTGAGGTCAAAATGCACAAATTTACATATCAGCCATTTTGACCGGCATTTTATACCGTGCCACTCCATTGTGGTCCGGCCCAGAACAGGAAAGCAAGGAGTTTCCTTCAACCCCGGAGGAGGGAATTTTCACGGTTTCACTATCTGTTGCGATAGCACATTTCATGCGTGTGTTTATATTTGTTGCCGAACAACATAATTTCGACATATTACACAACGACCCCGCGGGCGAAGAAAACATGCGTCTTTGCGTACCCGTCCGTCCCACTGGTGGTAGGCACAGTTTTGGGCTCGGGCTTCTCCTCGGGTCTTCGGGTACATTAGGGAAAATTAAAAAATGTCATATGAATCATTTATTAAAGATATGGCATGCGGCGATATGCGAATGACTTATGTCTGTGTTCGGGGACGGACGCTCGCTGGATGACTTGGTACGATATAACGACGTACGCTGTAGCGCTCGAGGGGAACACAACCTCGGTTCTAGGAATGTGTAAAAGCCGTCACAAGTGCCTTTTTCCACTCATGTGAACTCGTGCGCGCGTTTTCGCTTTATTAGCGAAGTTTTGTCGACCGGAATGACAAATTTAGTCAATTTGAAACTTTTCATTGCTTAAGGAACTTTTTTTTATCGGCAGGGAGTAAGCCTCTTGAAGGGATGCTATGATGGAAGGATAAGTGAACTTGGAAGGGAGGGGGCTTTTCGCAGGGCGCAACATGCTTAGAAAGATTATGAATTTGGAGTGCTTTTGTTCCAAAGTTTCAAATGGGTTTATTATGAATCATTAGGGACAGATGTTATAATCAACTGATGTTCAGCACACGAGTCATGATAGAAAATTATAAATTCATAGCCAAACATAAGGTGGAACTTGGATTTAATACACAACCTATCACAAAGTTATCAAAAATCATAAAATGGCAAGCAGATGATCGATGAGTTCAAATTTCTCTTCATATTGATATTAGTTCTATGTTCAATCATTCGAATCCTATCCAAAAAATCGTAAGCACAATCAATATATGTACATACTATGCAACATTGATTAAGAATATTTTTTTTATAATCGATTTATTGATAAAGAGTGATCCAAAATATACCAACATAAGATATCATTTAGATTGATCATTCCAACCTCCATCAAACACAATGTCCCTGGAATGAAACAAATCTCTTTCCAGTATATCTTGGTGTACGTGAAAGGCGAAAAAGGAATTAGTCCAACTTGTGGTAAACCAGTGCACTGGAAACACCATTCGTTCGCTTACTTGAATCGCAATCCTATTTGTTTCCACAGGAAGTATACCTTTTTGAATTTTAGACGCTCGCATACTCACCGATGGTTTGTGCCGCCATCCGCCAGTCATCGATAACAATGTGTGCAAAAGTCAGATGGAGCCGCAACCACCATCACGAGGGCTTCCATGGATGGGATCGCAGAAATTCTGAAAAATAACTTTTGCTCTGTTTGCTCTGCTTTCCACTCGCCACGACAGTCAGTGTGATATATTTGACTGATTCTATTTGTTCCATATCCGTTTTGTAATTGAAAATTTCCCACTTACCTAGTGCGACAGCTTCGACCACAATTGTCACTGGATTCACTCGACTGTTAGTCGCTTACCATGCTCTCGTTTATCACAACCATTCAACGTTGTCAGCCTTCGAATTTCTGCAAGCTTAAGTTCTGATGACTCATTAAGTGATGCAGTCAATAGTTATCCATGCTTGCAGGCATGATATAACGTGAATTTCTGAACCATATTTTTGCAGTTATCTAATCGTGAAATTAGTTTACGCTGAAAAAGGGGATCCAGCGCACAATCTCTTCCCGTCTGCCTCCAGATAAAGGAAGCCAAAGTTCCCATTGAATGGGCTTATTGGAATACATTTTTCAAACCACCGGTAAGCCATCAGCCCTCGGCATTAAACAGTTTTGGCCCGCACACTTCAGCCCAAACCGAGCAAAATACCTCTCAAGAAGATGCTTCAGCAGATTTTATTAATAATTCAACCAGAGCAGATGTAACGACGCCGAGCTGTGTGATGTTGGATTGAATAATTAATCAAATTGAGGCGAGGGAAAACTTGGCTAATGCATTTTCCCTATACTTTGTGCCACTATCCGGCTGGATGGAGCTCCGACCGAGCGGCCGGCTAGTTTCCAAGAATGCACTGCTGGTTGGTCGTCATCGGATGGATGTTAGGAAGAATCGCCAGGGAAAGCTATGTGAATGGTAATGATGACGATGAGTCAAGATTGAATGAATGGCAATCTTCTGATACTACAACGGTTCTTCATTAGGGTAGCAATGATTGAAATGGAATTATTTATTGTAATTCTGGTTTGGTTCAAATAGCGTCGTTTTTGTCATTCACAAATGTTGTACTGGAATTGATTTAGTACAGGCTCATCACAGTGAATAGGTTCAGACTGAATACGACGCGTACGTTGTCGAAAGTGATGGATGTAGAACTCCTGGCCAGTGCAATCGAAAATTTCTCTGGTTTGCTGTTTCGCAATTAGTCTGACTACAGAATAGTTTGGCGATGTGAGGTTTATTTTCGAATACATTAACGACGAAATTGGATAAAATTCCATTACGTCTTTTTACTATCTTGGGTAAATAGGGGCGAAGATTAGGCAAGTTAAGGATTATTGTTTAGATTGAATATGTAGTTAGGATTTTAAAATCTTTAGTTCGTCATAGTTTGGCGGTTCTGGATAATCTTTGACGTAGAATATCTTGACACGTTTAAGAATTCATCACTCAATGGAATTTCAACCAGTGTGCATTCAAGAGTAACGCCGCGTTTTTATATCGCTCTCTAAAACGAATAAACTCTGCAATAAAACCGCTAGAAAAAATAACATGTTGCCTTTCGTCCAATGTAGTTTTATATGACGATTGCTATAGTGTAGACAATACCCAAAAAACACTGTTAAAACCGCGAATATTTCGCACATTTAGTGTGTCGTGATACCGTTGACTTGTTATGAGCATTCGAAACAAAAGGACTGCCATGGATGAGTGCGTTGTGTGTAACAGTGACATAAAGACAGATGAAAAATATGTCAAGTGCTTGTTCTGCAGCAATTATCTGCATATGAAGTGTGCGGGCCTATCCGAATCACGGTACAATAAGGTACAAAAAAACAATTGCTTCTACTGTTCAACACAGTGTGAGACATCGCACATAAACAGTAAAAAGATGGATGAGTTGCTATTATCGGTGAAAAATTTGCAAGTATCCGTAAATAAAGTTGATGAGAAGTGTGAAGCTAATATGGAATGTCTCAAGAAGAATGATCGTCTGATGACAAAGTTTGGCGCGTCTCTAAGTGAACTTACTGCTGCTCAAACAGAAATGCAGAAAACTGTCCAGGAAGTGAGATCCTCACAAGAATTTATTGCCAAGCAATACGAAGATATTCGAACAAGCTTTGAAAAAATGAAAACGGACTGTACTACTATCTCGACCAAGATGAGCGTACATGATGGTCAACTCACGACTCTGAGATCTTCCGTGTGTGACGTGCAGAAAAAATTACGAATTGCTGAGCAAGCTGCATTAAAGAATGAACTGATTATCAACGGTGTGCCCAAATCTCTTGCTCTCAGTGAAACACTCATCGTTACCAAAATCGCGGCTGCTGTGAGGTACAGCTTTACTCTCCGGATATTGAGAAAACCAGACGTGTTCAAAACGGTATGATACATGTCGAATTTAACAATACTAAGGTCCGCAACGATATTCTCCGAGCACGGAAGGGTAAATCTCTCTACCTCGATGAGATTGGTCTTGATAGCGCTGCTACAACGGAAGCTGGAACTAGCCGATCATCACCTAAAACTCGAATCCAGCACTCTCAAGTCTTCATTAACGAGAACCTAACAAGAGAAACTAGGATGATCTTTCGAGAGGCTAAATCTCTGAGATCTACACATGGATACAAATATGTATGGTGCAACAGGGGAGTTGTTTTACTGCAAAAGAGATGATGCTGCTAACGTACACATTATTGATGTTATGGAGGATGTCAACAAGCTACGGAGTCCTAGAAGATCTTAGACTCTGCTGCTCGCTGCTGTTGCTGCTGTTGTTGCTGACCTGTTTTAAATTTTATAAGTGCAATACCACCGACCAAAGGGACTTTCTCCGTTCTGTTGGTCTTAATGATAATATTGTTATTAGGTACAAAGCGTATAATGAAATTTTCACAAATGCCAACCTGAATATTATTTCAATTAATATTAACTCCATCAGAAACAAAATTGATGAACTTAAGCTATACATATCCAACTTCCAATCGACAGTTCACATAATATGTGTTACTGAGATTCGTCTACGACCGGATGATTTGTATCTATGTCACTTAGATGACTATGTCGCAGTATGCTGCCCGAGGTCAACGAGAAGTGGAGGAGGAGCTTGTATTTTCATTCATCGTTCGATTGGATTTGAAACCATAGTGAAAGAGGAGTTTCTTGAGGGAAGTCTTATCGTTACTCAACTGAAGAATCCAAATTTGAAAATTGCGGTTGTGTATAGGCCACCTCATGCTGATCTGGTCGCTAGTATTGCTTTCTTCGACAAGCTGTTGGAGACTCATAATAGATTAGTGTGTGTTGGAGACTATAACATCAATCTTTTGAGCCCACAATCAACTCATTATCAGGAAATGGTTACATCGAATGGGTTTGCATTTCTCAACGAAATAAATGCATCTAGTTTCACTTATAGGAGTGGATCGTCAGGATCAATTATCGACCACGGATTAACAAATATAGTTAACTATGAGTATACAATAGGCCTACACGATGTTAGTTTCACTGATCATAGAGCAATGTTGATCAGTCTGAAATGCTTTTCTGACTTCTTAAAAGTGAACCCAGTCATCGGAGCGACAAAATTCAATCTTGAACAAGCTTCTTTTGACCTCGGTCAGAAAATTTCACAAGTAACAAATTTAAGTGAACTATGTGTTCTAACTTCAGATGTAATTATAAATAGTTCGCAAAAGATTAGACTTAAACAAAAACACTCGCGTAAAGTGCCATGGGTAGATGATTATGTTCTCGAGCAAATTCGCATAAGAGAACAGCTTTATCGAAGAACTTTAGAGTGGCCCAATAATGCTCAAATTAAAGCAAACTATTGTAGACAGAAAAATTATGTTACCAAGGTAACAAGATATAAACAAAAACAATACTATAGAATATTAATAGAAAATAATCGTGAAAATATTAGAAAAGTATGGAACATTATGAACGAAATAGTATTTAATAAAAAAACAAATGTCAAAAGTTCACTTACGAAAATCAAAATCGGAGACACCACTGTAACAGATACGACTAAAATATGCAATGTTTTTAATGAATATTTTATAAACATACCGTGTCAACTACAAAATGCGCTATTATGTGAATATAATAACCGACCACGAGTTTGTACTTTATCCAGTAGTTCATCCAGATCGATTATGATGCTGCCAGCCTCGAACAACGAAATAGGGAATTATGTACAAGAAATCAAGACATCAAGTTCCGCTGGCATAGATACGATTCCCACAAAATTTTTGAAACAAATTATTGATGTTATTCTTCCGTTGCTAACTACCTTTATCAATCGCTCAATAGTAGAAGGAGCGCTCCCAGACCAATTGAAAAGTGCACGAGTAACACCAATTCACATAAAAGGATGCAAATCTAGTGTTGGAAACTATTGACCTATTTCTATACTCTCTAATATGTCTAAACCGTTTGAAAAACTGATTCATAAGAGACTGCTTGATTTCTTCACTCATAATAATGTGATCAATAGCAATCAATTCGGTTTTCAGCCTCGTTCTAACACCACAAGTGCGGTAGTCAGCTTAGTTAATGAGATCCAAACGAACATAGATAGAAGAAAAATTTGTTCAGCAATTTTCATTGATGTATCTAAGGCTTTTGATTGTGTCCCGCATGATATGCTGTTGTTAAAACTGAACAGATACGGAATAAGAGGAAATGCATATAACCTGATCGAATCATACATGAAAAACAGAACACAAATAGTTCAGTTAGAAGGCGTTACTAGTTCGGAAAACAGAATATGTCATGGAGTACCTCAAGGCTCCATATTAGGTCCGCTTTTGTTTATTATCTATATTAACGATATGTTTCGTGTTCCATTAAAAGGTTCGCTTAAAATGTACGCAGATGATTCTGTTCTTGTCTATAATGCAGAGAGTTTAGATCGATTATTTGATGATATGCAGCATGACCTGAATCTTTTGAAGATTTGGTTTTACAATAACGGGCTTACTACGAACGCTGCAAAATCAAAGTACATGATCTTTTCAAGCACGGATCGTTTTAGTACTATAAATTACAATCTGTTCCTAGAAACTAATGAAGTAGAAAGAATTCTTGTTCACAATTATTTAGGATTAATATTGCAGCAAAATTTGAAATGGAATAGCCATGTTGAAAGCATTAATTCTAAAATAGTTAAATTTCTTGGAATGCTGCGTAGAACTAGCTACATGTTACCATCAAAAGAAAGAAAATCATTGTATTTAGCACATGTTCACTCGCAGATAACGTACATGAGTATCATCTGGTAAAATGCTCCTACTTATGTTATTAACAGAATAATTGTAACTCTGAACAAATTTATGCGAGTAATTTTTTGGGAGCAATACAACAATCCCGATACAAGAACAATTGATCTTTACATCAATAATAACATGATGAACTACAAACAAATTAAGTTATATGAAGCAATATTGTTTGTTTATAAAGTAAAAAATAATCTAATTAAAAACAATTTGAATTTGCAACGTAGCCGTGACTACCACAACTATCAAACGCGTTCGATTGATAATCTACGCATATTGGCGCCATAAACCAACTATCTACGTTTAGGATGTATGTACAGCGCGATTTCAAACTACAACAACTTACCTACAAATATTTCCAACGTCACACCACTCTTTAGATTTAAAAATGCTCTTAAAGTGTATATTTTTGAGCACATAGTATAAAAACCGCCGTTGGCTTTGAATGCAAAAAATCCGTCAATGAAAGGCCTCAATATCAGTCACTTCTGACTGTCGGAGGTCTGTTGTATTTGTATATGCATAGTAATTGGGAATTCGTGAATTGCAAAAATGAAATTATGTTAAGTTAAGAAATAATATTGTACTGATTGTTTCATGGGGTTTTTATGCCTTGGCTTTTCCCCTTCCCAAAAAATATTAAAATAAATAAATAAAATAAATAAAAAAAAAAATTAGTCTTAGATACATTGCACAATGGTCCCGGTAGTTTAGGCGTAAATATTTTAGTTTTGCTAGATCAGTGGCGCCGGGAGTGGGTAGGACAAGTAGGACATGTCCTACGCATGAATTTTCCTGGGTAGGACAGTCAATGCATTGTCCTACCCATGATTATGGTAAGAAGAAATCATCTAGATAATTATTTCAGTTGCAATACTGTCTGATAGGTCTGACTTTTAGGTCTACAATAATATCATCAAATATTATGCAGCTTGACGTATTAATTTTCAGACTAGACTAGTGTTACTGTTACCAATGAGTATATTCAAGTTAATCAGAGTACAAACACTAATCATAATCCTTAAGATCCTTAAGAAACATTCTAGTGATTACCCTTAACTCTCCAAAACTGCAAGAAGTAATTTTTAATCTCAAAAGTGCTCAAAGATGTATCAAGGTTCTCAAGAGGCAAAAAACTAGTTGTAGGAATTTGAAATTGTGATTATTTCAAAATTCACACATTTTTTAGTCATATTATAATTATAGCACGTATAATTGGGTTATTAGAAGCATATAGGAAAAAAGATTTTCAGAAACCGGAAAGGGTTTATGGAAATCTAAGAAAAGACTGCGTTACGATCTATAAAAAAAAATCTGAAATTAATTAAAAAGGCCAAGAAGTTAGTAATCATTTTTTGAAACCATCAAAGACTTGGAGAAGATCGTTTGATCCGTGCTGGGAGCTTGTAAACGTTTTCGAAAATCAGAAACCATGATGCGCTATAGAACAAGAAGATTTCAACAAATTTACAGTGAGTGTGAAACAGCCACCGGCCGAGCAATGTGTTGGTTTTTCATCTATTCGCGAGACAGTGAAGTTAAGCATATGCGGTATTTCGAAAAAATTCGTTTCAGGTGGTTCGAAACGAAATTCCGCGGAATTTCGCGGAATTTTAGCATGGCGAAATCGCATTTCTTGATTTCGTTTCGTTTCGTAAAATTACAAAAATTTCGCTAGAAAAAACTAGCTTCTAACAAAATTTAACGGAATGCCGCGGAATTTTGAAACAAATTTAAACTTAAACCATTCTTCATATTATCAAGCATTTTGGCTGCGCCGCTGAACAAAATCGTTAAGTTGTTTTCAAAACTTTAGGCTATACAATTTTTTCTAATAACGCTTACTACATAGCCCTATTCTTAGTTGACAAATACGTATATAGTTTACTTCTATAAAACGTCTTCAGTGTTTCAGTGTTCCAAGTTTCAAATTTATATTTTGTGATATTTTTTACTATTTGTACAATATGAATGCGAAATCTATCGTGTTGTTGCTGGTCATGAGACGGCAGCTAGTCCGGGAGAACGCGAAGTGAAAAAAAATTTACCTCGCGTAGCAGAAATTTGTTTAACCAGTGTACAATCGATCTTGTAGATGCTGATCACGCCAGCTAGTGTGGGAGAACGCGAAGTGATAAAACTAATGTCTGCATCGATGAGCACAGAATTATTTAATGCGGAATCAATCGTATTGTAGAAGCTTGATAAACGAAGCACATTGCATTGTGTTGACACAGTTTTCGTCTTCTTGTTTTCAAAACAAGTTTACAATGAATATTAAGTCGCTTACCAAGGGGCTTCACATGAATTAACTTTTCTTTTCTACTAACCAACGATTATTTTCCCGTAGCGCTCACGGAGATGCAGAGCATTTCTCGGTCTTTAATAACAGCGATTCTCAACCTGGGGTACATGTACCGCTGGGGTTACTTTCGCCGGGCCCAGGGGTACCTCGGACGAAATGCTTAATGGCGGATGAATAACAATTTTAATCCAAACTTATTGATAAAGCTTTGTATCTTTTTTTTCTTCTAAACTTTGTCTTGTACATAATAGGGTAAGAGATGTGTTTTGGACCACCCTTACGGGGCTCTTATTTTGAACCAAGAGGAACTTGCTCTCAGTGGTCCAAAATATGAGGCGTGGTGATCTGGTGGTAAAGCCCTATGCATGGAGATCAGTAAATCATGGCCTTTTGAATCCTGTCCTCCACAACCAGTACAATGGATGAAGAGATGTGGGACAAAAGATCAAAAGGACAAAACCTCGAATGAACAAATTTTAAATATCTTCTATGCAATCTTCCGGGACAAAACATAATGTTGAATAATATGTCAAGAATATGATTCTTAACTAAAATCTAGAGTCTACAGATTCGAAAGCCTCCATTTGAAAGACAAGAAGACTTTTTCCCGAAAAGCTCAGTTGCTTTGTTGCAAGAGAATTGGAAGCATCCTTCTACGCTTCTCGGAAGCCTCCTTCCAAGCAGCTCGGAAGCCTCCTTTCAAGTGACACGGAGACATCATTTCAAGAGGTTCGAACATTTTCTTTTAAGGGGCCCGGAAGCCAAGCTGTTTTTCTAGAAAATTTCCTTTTTTTCTGCTTCTTTTAAAAGCCTCGGATCTTTTCAAGGGGCTCGGAAGGGATTTTTGAACAGGCTCGACAGCCTCATTTTAAAAGGCTCGGAAGCCTACTCTAAAGAGGGTTGGAATCCTCCTTTCTAGAGGCCCGGAAATCTTCTTTTAAGCTTTCTTCTGTAAACTTTCTTTTTTTTCTTTTCTCCTTCTTTTAAAATGCTCGGAAAGCTCTTTTCAAAAGGCTCGGAAGGCCTCTTTCAAGAGCTTCGAAGCCCTCTCGAAAGCCTCGGAAGCCTCCTTTCAAGAGGCTCGGAGCCTCCTTTCAAGAGGCTCAGGAAGCCTCCTTTCAAGAGGCTCAGAGCCTCCTTTCAAGAGGCTCGGAAGCCTCCTTTCAAGAGGCTCAGCCTCCTTTCAAGAGGCTCAGAAGCCTCCTTCAAGAGGCCTGGAAGCCTCCTTTCAAGAGGCTCGGAAGCCTCCTTTCAAGAGGCTCCAGAAGCCTCCTTTCAAGAGGCTCAGCCTCCTTTCAAGAGGCCTGGAAGCCTCCTTTCAAGAGGCTCAGGCCTCCTTTCAAGAGGCTCCAGAGCCTCCTTTCAAAGAGGCTCAGAGCCTCCTTTCAAGAGGCCTCAGAAGCCTCCTTTCAAGAGGCTCAGGCCTCCTTTCAAGAGGCTCAAGCCTCCTTTCAAGAGGCCTGGAAGCCTCCTTTCAAGAGGCTCAGAAGCCTCCTTTCAAGAGGCTCAAGCCTCCTTTCAAGAGGCTCAGGCCTCCTTTCAAGAGGCTCAGAGCCTCCTTTCAAGAGGCTCAGGCCTCCTTTCAAGAGCTCAGAGCCTCCTTTCAAGAGGCTCAGAAGCCTCCTTTCAAGAGGCTCAGAGCCTCCTTTCAAGAGGCTCAGAAGCCTCCTTTCAAGAGGCTCAGAGCCTCCTTTCAAGAGGCTCAGCCTCCTTCAAGAGGCTCAGAAGCCTCCTTTCAAGAGGCCTGGAAGCCTCCTTTCAAGAGGCTCAGAAGCCTCCTTTCAAGAGGCTCAGAAGCCTCCTTTCAAGAGGCTCAGAAGCCTCCTTTCAAGAGGCTCAGGCCTCCTTTCAAGAGGCTCAGAAGCCTCCTTCAAGAGGCCTGGAAGCCTCCTTCAAGAGGCTCAAGCCTCCTTTCAAGAGGCTCAGAAGCCTCCTTTCAAGAGGCTCAAGCCTCCTTTCAAGAGGCTCAAGCCTCCTTTCAAGAGGCTCAGAAGCCTCCTTTCAAGAGGCTCAAGCCTCCTTTCAAGAGGCTCAGAAGCCTCCTTTCAAGAGGCTCAAGCCTCCTTTCAAGAGGCTCAGCCTCCTTTCAAGAGGCCTCAGAAGCCTCCTTTCAAGAGGCCTCACAGCCTCCTTTCAAGAGGCTCAAGCCTCCTTTCAAGAGGCTCAGCCTCCTTTCAAGAGGCTCGGAAGCCTCCTTTCAAGAGGCTCGGAAGCCTCCTTTCAAGAGGCTCGGAAGCCTCCTTTCAAGAGGCTCGGAAGCCTCCTTTCAAGAGGCTCGGAAGCCTCCTTTCAAGAGGTTGGGAAGCCTCCTTTCAATTGACTGTAAGGACGTGACCAGCAGCGTTATTGGTCATGAATTTGAAACTCCGAAGCAAGTGTACAATAAGAAAAACTTTTTTGTATCCCAAGAATATTATTTAATTTGTGAGCTGTGCATATTTGTTGTTTCTCGGCCAATCATGATTAGCAACTAAGATGTGTACAGTTAATCAAGCTAATAAACTCTTCTTTGACTATTTGCGCAATATGTAAGCAAAAAATTGAAGATTTGTGGACATTTCTAGGTCTTCGCATGAAATTTGCAAAAGAAACCAGGACGGGTTGAAGGATCATTAAAATTGCTGAATGTTCTTTATTTATGATTGCTTTTAGCTCATACTGACCATAACAGCTGTTCTCATATGCCAAGGACACACAGACAATAGCTCAGTTCGTCGAGCTGATTGTATATAAGACTGTGCTGCCGCTAACCGCTAGTCGAGCACATCTGTATATGGTAAAACAGTTATTCGACTTTGAAAAAGTGAAATCCGAATTGCGTATGTAAAACCAATTTAATGAAAATTCCGCGGAAAAAAGTTAAAATTTCGTTTCGTTTCGAAAAATTTCGAATCAAATGAACCTTGATTTCGTTTCGTTTCGATGTTTCGAAAGTAAATCCATATTTCGTTTCGATTCGATCCGAATCAACATAGACATTTTAAATTTCGTTTCGTTTCGTTTCGTTAGGAAAAAGTGTGTTATCGCATACCCTTAAGTGAAGTTGAATAATTGGTGTTTGAAGGTTCGTGCCCTTGCACAGTGCGCACGTTATTTTTTAGCGCATTGAGTAAAACTTGGTTTTTGTCTTTATGTCTTTGAAGTAGCGCCGTCCAATGAAAGTTTATTGGCTTTCCAAGGCGACTTCCTATACACTACCATCCCAGCTTAACTACTACCCTTTTTTTCCTTGTCTTACATTGGCTGTGAAGAGCAAGCACGAAATGAACATTCATTCTAGTTGGAAATGCAATAATTGTCGTGGAAATCCATTAAAACTCACAAATTATGTGATGTTTCTGCCAGGAAGGTCTTTTGAAGTAAAAATATTTTTAAACGCACGGATTTCTCAATATCCGAATTTTTGGGCAGCCCTTACTTTGCACCGTTCAATGTGGAAAAACGATCCATAAAAAATGAAAAACGATCCATCTGAATGTTCCATAAAACGCTACCATAAATCCATAAAATAGTTCGAGAGATTCCATAAAGAATATTTTTTTGATCCATAAAACTTTGAAAAATGATCCATAAAAACTATACATTGATTCATAAAATTTCAAATTTGCGCAATTTATATCCTGATGATGATCCATAATATCAGCCATATGATTCATAATTTTGGTCATATGATCCATAATTTTGATAATGTGATCCATAATGCTTGGAAAGAAGGCCAATGAAACTATATTAATTGATCCACACATTTAATAAAATCTATGGATCATTTATCAAAATTTATGGAGCATATCACCAAAACTATGGATCATTTTCCAAAGATTTATGGATCATTTGTCATATTTTCATGGGAAAATAGCAAGAATTGTATTGTTTTTCTTGACCATGTTAATGGAACATATTTCCCAATTAATTGCTAAATTTTAGCTTAGTTATGGATCGAAAAACTATTCTTTATGGAATCTCATTAACTATTTTATGGATTTATGGTAGCATTTTAAGGAACATTCAGATGTTATTTATGGATCGTTTTTCAGTTTTTTATGGATTCGTCTTTATCGTTTATATGCAAAAGTATGTTTTGCCGAATTTTTGTCCAAATCGGCGTTTTTCATATTTGTTCTACCCACGACTTGAAACGTGGATGCGCCTCTGCTTGATATTAATCGGAATACATTCCAACTAGACATTTAACACATATTATTATTATTTACCCATTATTATATATTACCCAGAGTGCCAATGCTATTCTGTTTATCTTGATCGATCTTCGATGTCGAATCGAATCGAATTGTCCAACAGTTGGCATTTCAAAGAGATGCAGCAAAGTCTTCAGCCATACATATCACAACGCTGATATAATTTGAAAAGTTTGTCTTATTTGTAATGTTCTTAGTTTCATGTTCTTGATCATTGTTCAGATAAAACAAATATTTCTGATTGTTGATCGCAATGTGGAGACCTATCACGACCTGCAGAAATTTCCAACTGCAAAGTAAACAATATATTTTGTACCTGACTCTGTTATAAATGTCTAACAAAATATGTTTTTTATGATGAAATTGGAACAAAGTTTGATGGTTTTTTCTTCAAGAAGTGTATTTTTTATAGAAATTTAGATATTTTAACAAGACGTGCACCATGTTTCTAACAAATATTGTTATAAAAATTTTGCATAGCATACCCAAGCAGCACGCGCAACATCTTTCAAATAGGTGTTTGTTCCTAATAAATTTCATTGAAGACACTGGCAATACATCGAGTCACATTAAAGCCACTTCCCTGTTTCAGAAAATCACAATGTTTCATTTCCGTTTAAGTGGCGTTGCAATATTCTACCCATCTGACTTCTTGGGTGGTTTAAAATTCGATGTGTTTCATATCAGTAACAAAACAGATAAGTTGCAGAATTAATAACACTTCGGTTTATTGCTGTTACGACAATGTTCCTGATATTTTGCAAAATACTTTGAGCTCAGCTGAGCAGTATTTTATTTTTGACAGTCCCCTGCATGTTCCGTATAAGGTACAATGAAGTTACAAATGACTTTGTTGTTTATGTAGTGCACTTGTAGCAGAATCTCCAAATAGAATTGTTGGTGTGATGGTTATAGTAGAAGGTTGGAAATCTCAAGGTCCATGATTCGATTCCCGGTTGGTTTTTGTGTTTTTATTTTGTTTTGTTGAAGATGTTGCAAATAGGCTCCACTTCTTGCGCTTTTTGTGTCACAAAGGAGTTCTAAATACGACGCGTTGTGCATAAGTCAAACCTTTAGTAAGTCACACCACAGCTGTTTTTACTCACTGAGAAACAAGAGGTGTTTCTTGGGTAATAACATATGTTGATATTATTTTGATATGACCTTCTAGTCGGATAACGTTGTCCACTCTTGAGCCTCTTCCTATCATGTACTTTGTTTTCGACGTGCTGATGACTTGTCCAATCAGTTTAGCTTCGCTGCTCTGTCTAATGTAGGCATCCTCCATCCTCTAATAGTTACGTGCCATAAAATCTATGTCGTCGGCGAAATCAAATAACTGGACGGTCTTCGTGAAAATCGTACCACTCGTGTCAATCCCTGCCCTTCGTATTACTTCCTCCAAAACAATGTTGAATAGGAGACACGAAAGACCATCACCTTGCCGTAACCCTCTACGCGTTTCGAAGGGACTCGAGAATGCCCCTGAAACTCGAGCTACGCACATCACCCGATCCATCGTCGCCTTGATCAACAGTATCAGTTTATCCGGAATTCCGTTTTCGTGCATTAGCTGCCATAGCTGATCCCGTTCGATTGTATCATATGCGGCTTTAAAGTGGATAAATAGATATTTTGTGGGCACGTTGTATTTGCGGCATTTCTGCAATACCTGACGTACGGCGAACACCTGATCTGTGGTAGAGCGTTCTCCCATAAATCCCGCCTGGTACTGCCCCACGAACTCTCTTGCATTTGGTGTCAGTCGGCAGCATAACATTTGGGAGAGTACCTTGTAAGCGGCGTTCAGCAATGTGATTGCGCGGTAGTTGCCCAGTGCAGCGATTTGGCCAGGGCCTCACCATCGTGTTTAATTAGCTCTCCCGGTAGTTGATCAATTCCAGAGGCTTTGTTGTCTCCTCCTGTATTTCCTGGAGATTCGGAGCCAGAAGTCGTATGTCCTGTGTGCGTGCTCGCAGGTTCATTACCATACCGCCGTTGTTTGCAACATCGCCATTCAGGTGCTCTTTGTAGTGCTGCCGCCACCTTTGGATCACCTCACGCTCGTCCGTAAGAAGGTTCCCGTTTATGTTCTTACACATATTGAGCTGTGGCACGTGGCCCTTACGAGAACAGTTGACCTTTTCATAGAAGTTTCGTGCGTTATTAGCGCGGTACAATTGCTCCGTCTCTTCATGGTCTAGATCTTCCTGCTGGTGCTTTTTCGTGCTTTCCGAAAATCGAGTCTTGTCTGTTCTGCGCCCGTTCGTATGGTGCCTCGTCCGCCCTCGTGTGGTGTTTCAGCAATCTTGCCCATGCTGCATTCTTCTCCTCAACCAACTGCTCACATTCGCTGTCATACCAGTCATTTCTCTGATCCGGGGCACCGCTTCAAGTGCAGCGGTTGCTGTGATTCCAATGACGGATTGAATATCTCTCGAGCCATCTTCAAGAGACTCTCCCGTTGGGAGTGCCACTTCTAGTTGCTGCGCGTAGTCTTGGGTTAGTCTACCGTCTTGTAGCCACTCAATGTTAAGCCGCGGCGGACGACCCAGACGCGTGTTGTACACCGTCGAGAGTTTTGAGCACAGGCATACTGCAACGAGGTAGTGGTCGGATTCACTATTCGCACTGCGGTAAGTGCGGACGTTCGTGATGTCGGAGAAGAATTCGCCGTCGATTAGAATGTGGTCGATTTGGTTTTCCTTTACTCGATTAGTTGATTTCCATGTGGCCTTGTGGATATTCTTGCGGGGAAAGAAAGTGCTTCGGACAACCATTACGCGGGAGGCTCCAAAGTGTATGCATCGTTGGCCGTTGTCGTTTGATACGGTATGTAGACTATACGGAAGCTAGGTTTAAAATGCGCCAGTCAGCTAATACACCCAAAAAACAAATCTGACATTTATTGTATAAAATCTGGGCATATACAATTCTGTTAGCTTTTTATACAGATATTGTATTAAAATAATACAAATCTGTATTATTTCAATACAATTATTGTATTAAAATCTTCCGAAATTGTATATGCCCAATTATTATACAGTTTCTGTAAGGTTCTTATGCAGAACTGTATTAAAATCTGCCATCCGCTGGTTGGGTGTACGAGCCATTGCATTTTTTGAGTTAAAAGGCTAAATTAAGTTACAAAACCGATGGCAGCTAACGCCTAAACATGTTTTAAGATCAACAAATTTAAAATAATAGTCAAGACATCTATAATAAAAAAATTAAAAATAAATTTGTTTTTTTTTCGCTTTTTGATGAAATTTAAGTTTCCGTTCCCTTAAGGATTTTCCACTAGATAAAAACATTTTTTCAATAATCTTTGCACCTGTTTGGAAAAACAAATTAGTAAAGATTGTGCCAAGTTACTAAAAAGTTAACTTTACTACATTTTTCATAGAAAAACACACATTTCATTAAAACCTCTGCATGCAGGATAAAACGCGCCCATCTGATGTGCTTGACTGTGGATGTCATAGTTTGAGAAGGGCGTGTGCTAATAATAATTCATTTTTAGTGAAAAGAAGGAATTGAGAATTCCACTAAAAAGCCCTCAATAGTTTTATAATTAATCGTGAATTGTAAGCTGGGATTTGGGATATGAGAACTGCGGTGGGAGAAGCAAGAAAAAAGAATGACAATTAAGAAGTGAGAAGCGATAGGCAAGCAGTAAAAAGTGCGAAATAAGATGTGATCAGTGAAAAGCAAGAAGCAAGTAGTAGAAGGTGAGAAGTAATAAGCGAGATACTTAGTGTGAGAAATGGGCAGTAAATAAGCATGAAGAGGAATATGACAATTGATAAATGGGATGTGAGAAGTGAGAAACGAGACGCGAGAGGTGTAAGGTACAAGGAGTGAAATTGCAGAATAGAGAAAGAAAGCGAGAATATAGGCGAAGGGAGAGAAGTTAATAGTGTGGAGACTACTCAGAATAGAGTTTTTTTTCAGCATAGATTTTTGGGCATCCAAGAAATCCCTGGAGTAACGGCTAAAGATCTACAAGCGTAGCTAAAGATCAATCGAACTGTTTCAATTATGTATAGAATAGAATGAGGCAACGTAAGATATTCTGGGTCATTCAAGAAATCCCTGGAGTTGGGCCTTAACATCTACACGCGTTACTAAAGATGTCTCGGACTATTTTTAATGTGGTACATATCCTTTTGGATGTGTAGAATAGAATAAGTCAACGGCAGAGGTTTTCGGTCATCCAAGAAATCCCTGGAGTTAGGTTGTCAGATCTACACGCGTAACTAAAGTTTAGTCGGACTGTTTAAATTATGGCACATGTCCTTTTGGAAGGTTAGAATAGAATGAGCCAACGTAACAGATTCTGGGTCATTCAAGAAACCCCTGGAGTTAGGCCTTAAGATCTAGACGCGTCACTTTAAGATTTATCGGACTATTTTAAATGTGGTACATGTCCTTTTGGATATGGGGCTTATTCCAGGAATTTCTTGGACGAGCAAGAACCTATGCTTGGAACGCGTTCTATTTTATGCATCACAAAGGGCATGTACCATATTTGAATCAATCCAATTGATCTATGGTTACGCATGAAGACCTTAAAGCCTTATTTCAGGGATTTCTGGGACGGCCAAGAGCATATTATGTGATCACATTCTATTTTAGGGTATTCAAATACAAAGGGTATGCTCCATATTTGAAACAATCCAAGTAACCTTTGGTTACGCATGTAGACTTAAGGTTTGTGCTTAAGGCCTTATTCCAGGGATTTCTTGGTCGACCAAAAACCTATGCTGGGAGCGCGTTCTATTCTATGTGTCATAATGGGCATGTGCCAGTTTTGGAGCAATCCATTTGATCTATAGTTACACATGTAGATCGAAAGGCCTTATCCCATAGATTTCTTGGACGGCCAAGAACCCATACTGTGAACACATTCCATTCTATGCATCACAAAGGGCATGTACCATATTTGAAACAATCTAAGAAATCTTTGGTTCCGCGTGTAGACCCAAAGGCCTATTCCAGGGATTTCTTGGATGACCAAGAACCTATGCTGGGTACGCATTCTATGCTATATGTCATAAAGGACATGTACCATGTTTAAAACCGTCCGATCGATTTTATGTTGCTTCTATAGACCTTATGGCCTTAATCCAGAGATTTCTTGGACTATAAAGAATATATGATGTGAACACATTCTATTCTACGTATCACAAAGGGCGTATATCACATTCGAAGTAGTCCGATAGATCGTTGGTTACTCATGTAGACCTTAAGATCTCACTTCTTGGAAGCGTGATACATGTACCGTGCACAGAAAATCGTGATTTGGCTCCGTAATGCACAAGGTCACATGCGTCCACCAAATAAATTAAAGAATAAACATATCTTGTATGCACACATCAACTAGTTACACGAAAATTTAGCAAACAAAATTTAACAACATTTCATAAGCTTTCATTGCAGTGGAAACGAGAATAGGACTTTTCATAAATTGATACTTGATGTCAGTTCACTGCTGTTTGTCTACACTCAGAAATATAATAAATCCAAGAAAGGTTTAAAATTAAGCTGTTTTATCATTTCTGCATGTTATAATCCATTAGTTTAAAAAGTATACTATCCAAGCGTCACAATTTAACCTAAGGCAGAATAACTGGAACATATTTTTTCTTTGCATTCTGTCTTGAGAAAAAAATCTCAGCACGCGTGGTCATGTAAAATTTCTATCTAGTGCCTCGATTTTGAATAATTTAAATAATTAATGTAGTAATATATTTTTACCAACAAAGGTGAGAAACTGAGAAGCTTAGTGAACCATATGGATATTTATTTCGATTGTTTTTTATGTACCTAGACCTACCATCCCACAACACAAATAAAGCGAGTTATCAGAGGAGATGCCATTTTCGCATCTAAATCACGAAAGGAGCTAAGGATGTTGGCCGAGCATGCTTTTTTCTTTGTCATCATCCTGGACAGTACTTTACTGTGGGGAGGTTTTCCTACGACGTTGATTGTTCCGGTGGTTCTTATTTGTTATGGATTAGCTTTCTAAAAACTTTTCATAACCAACGAAAATTCCCTGGGCATGGAAGGCAGTCAATTTAAGTACGGTACGTAGATTCCTTAAATGTGTGTTGTTTGATAATGTTATCAATGTATTTCTTTTTATGTTCAGCTGAACTTGCTTATGTGCGATATGCTAGGCGGTTGTAAGCAACAAATGCATCATCCGGGACAAAAAACACCGCGTCGGTTGTTCCGTTCTTCCATCCTTGTAATCAAAGATCAAATCTTTCGCAAGTCTGTAGACGATGTCGGAGGAAACTTTCGAAGGTCATCAAATACGATGAGGGCGTTAAAATGATTTTAATCTGTACTTTTGATGATTATTATAATTTTAATTTTGAAATAAATCGTTTCTATAGTAGTTGGAAAAAAGAACAGATTTGTTTGTTTATGTTTTCTTGGCAGGCTGAATAGAACAAGAACAAAGCAATGAATCATTTCTTTCAAAGTATTCTATTTTATATATTTCAAAGTTATACTAAATGCAGTATAAACAAAATTTATACTATGCTCGTATTGTTGCAAGTTAAACTAGCTTGGGGTCAACCAGGCGAATAGTCATTTAGAATGACTTTAAATTTGTTTAGTATAAATTAATTTCTGAGTGTACATTGTTAGGCTGGTGCGTTTAAGCATCGGGGTGGCGCGTTTCAACCCGCATGGTTTGAATTTGCGCGAAAATGCAGCGCTTCAGAATAAAATCGTTTTCTCGGAATATAATTGGTTTTTCGTCCAAATTTTTATTCCGTATTATAGATGGTAAGTTAAATTAGTGATTAACGCATTGGAAGTACATACCATCGATTGTTATCATCGTTAAATTCGAAATTTTGTCAGGGGGCGCATATTGACCGTCCTTCCTACCTGAGCGTTCATGTCGCCGATGAGGATTTTGACGTACCGCAGTGGGCATCCATCGCATGCCTGCTCCAGCTGTGCAAAGAACGCTTCTTTCTCGTCGTCGGGTCTCCCTTCGTGTGGGCAGTGCACGTTGATGATGCTATAGTTGAAGAAACGATCTATAATCCTCAGCTTGCACATCCTTGTGTTGATTGGCTGCCACCCAATCACGCGTTGGCGCATCTTGCCCAAAACTATAAAGCCGGTTCCCAGCTCATTGGTGGAGCCACAGCTTTAATAGAAGGCAGCCGCTCGATGCCTGCTTTTCCACACTTTCTTTCCTGTCCAACAGATTTTCTGCAGCGCTACCACTTCGAAGTTTCGGGGATGTAATTCATCGTAGATTATCGTGTCGCAACCTGCGAAGCCTGGCGACTTGCAGCTCCATGCACCAAGCATCCAATCGTGATCCTTTATTCGTCGCCTAGGTCGTTGCCGATTGTATCGAGTCGTATTATCTTCTACGTTGTTCGTAATGGTTATTTTTATAGGCGACTTAATAGTCCTGTGCAAAGGGGCCATACACTAATTACGTAATCAATTTTTCTGAGTTTTCAACCCCTTCCTCACCCATGTAAAATTTTTCTCATGCAAATATTTTTTTATTTATATGGAGCGTAAGAAAATTGCAGACCCCCCTCCCCCTATAAGTGCTTACGTAATTAGTGTACGACCCAAATCCTCCTGTCTCGTCGGAGGGCCGTCGTGTCAGGGCTGTTTAGCGTCCCACCTAACACCAGGACTTGGGCTTGTGCGCTTTGAGCGGCACACGGTCGCTTTGGTGGAGCCTACTTGCGGATATATGCAGCTTTTTATTGAATATTAACACAGCGCAGTGTCAAACCACACCATATCCTAGGCAGGCACCAACTGGGCAGGCAATTGGGTTCGATTCCTCCTGGAGGTATGCACCACAATTTTTCATCGGCGCGCCACTGTTTAAAATCTGTCACGCATCTGACCTATAATTCTCATGTACATTCCAATATGTTTTTCGTGGAAATTTCAAAGAATTTCCGGATTGATAATTTTTAAATCTTCTCGGTAATACTACAAAGAACTCTCCGTGAAAAGGCCGATGCTTTTCTTGAAAATTCCATGCAATATCCCGTTTATATTTTTTTTTATGTATTTTCGAAATCCAAAGGATGTCTTTTGAAAATTACAAAGACTTTTTCTTGTATATTTGAAAATCAATTTTCTTAAGTACGTTATTTTTTCCCATGAAAATTCTACAGTACACTTGTAGTTTCCAAAGTAGTTCCTATCGAAAATCAAAACAAATTGCAATAAAACCCAAGTCGAAATTAAAAAAAAAATCGAAGGTTTTTATAGTACAGTCAAACCTACATAAGCCGATATTGAAGGGACCATTGACTAATGGAAATATCGAGTTGTGGAACACAAAGTATCTGAAATTGTCTGGTGAGACCATCCTAGTAACCCAGAAAACATGTTTTAATATGGGATAATTTGCTTCCATGAATCGATATTGAGTCATAGAACATGTAGGTTTGACTGTATACAGAATTTCCTGGTCAAATCTATGGTAGTTTTAGGACGAAGTTCGGAATATTACTTCAGTGAAATTCATTAGATTATTTCGGTAAAGTCTTGCACAAAACATCTTTAAAAAAATCCAGAATATCCTAAAAAATTAAACAAGTGAACTTCGCACAAAGTTGCAGTATAGATTGGAAAATTCAAAGTTAATTGCCTATGGTCCGAGTATTAGCCCACCTGGAATAGAAATATTCACTATGTCTGAAACTCGATTATGCATTTGCATAACAGGTGATAGATTTAGTTCAGAAAAGGTATTGGAGGGTAACCGCTCCCTTCGGTGGGGTTTGATCCCACGAAACCAGTACGCTAGACAGGTGCTTCCCCTACTAAGCTTGGTTGGCGTTTGTACAAAAATACATATGGGAGAGTTAGTTCTGAAAATGTATTGCGAGAGTTCGGCTACGTGCCCGGTGCTGGGAATTTGGTTTTCTCAGTATCCGCTTTGCTGCAGAGGACGACGAAGGTCCTTCGTAGCTACTGTGCCTACTGTGGTATTCTGCTGTACAGAATCCACACGTAATCAATTTTTAGATTTCTATTCTATTGTTATCGTTGCCAGTCCATCTCATCACGAGTCCATTATGTCCGTTTGTCCATGTCGTGCATCCAGTTATCGTTGCATTGTTCGCTTGCCATTTATCTGTGTATGTTGGATAAACCGTCATGACTGTAAGGCGCGTTCTCCAAAACGCCACCGTATGGCATCCAGCGACTGACTAGGGTTTGGTGGAGGGGTTACGAATCGAAGCCATGACCATTCATTTGTAGGGCGCACGTGTAGGCAACTACGCTATGGGATCCCCCTACACATATAGATTAAAAAAAATGGTTGGTTTAGTACAGGTAAGAATCTCCAAGACAGAATAAAAAAATTGGTGTTTGAAAATATTTGTATTAAAGATCCAAGCAATTGTGTGATAAAGTAAAAAAACACTTGAGTGCAACTTTACTGATATGCATTTAGAACCCAACAGCAAGGTTGTCTTGAAGTATCTATTATATTACCGCCATCGGGGGTGACAATGGGTCTGGGAGGTGAGAATGGGTCATCGCTCTCACCGGCAGCCTGGAGGTCGTAGAGCAAAATCGTTCAAAAAGGTCTCTTATATTTTAGTCTTCTCGCCCTCAGATACATTCAATCCATTCTGCAAGCATTCAAAGTAGTTGAAACAGTGACCCATTTTTGGGATTTTTTTCACCATTGAGCACGCATGTTAGCAAAAAGCAGCGACGAAATTGGTGCCGTAGTTCTTTGTTTCGCGTTAAGATGAATATATGGTCAGTGAGATGGAAAATGAAGCAGTTCCCCTACATATCCCTTTATACAGATTTTGGTAGGTATATAGATTTGGTCGCAGATCGTGAGCAGCGTTAAGATTTTGAGATAACTCCAAACATTTGTCTTTAATTCGAAGCAATGACTACTATCGTTATCAATGGTAGATAGATGGACTTGTCTTTCATGTGACTGAAAGCCGAAAATCCTGATTATAAACATATAAGTATTTTTCATTGTGATTACAACTTCATGACTTGTCACAGTCACTGTAGTAGAATCGTATTAGCCGCGAGCCGTTCACTTTTTCAAGTGTTGCTCATTCCACCATACATTATTATCAGAATCGACAATCCAATTAATGTTTATTACCAGCTAGATTACGCCAAAATGGAAATCAACCCGCCTCATAATGAGATTTTTTTTTCCTCCAGAAGCAGAATTGATACAAATTGTCAGTTTCAATTTCTGTCGCAGCAACTTCATCCCACAAAACAAACGACAAGCAAAGTGTTCTATGCAAAGTAAAACACACCACAAAGTGGCACAATAATACAATCATCAACTTGCTTGCTCACTACTATTGCGAGCACCACCAAATCAAAATGTTGTCGACGAGCGGGTAGGTGGCGGAAATGGCGACGATGGCACAGATGGGTGTTGATGACTGGTGCAAGCAAAGTGAATGCAAAGTTAAAATGGTCTTTTAAAACTGTCAAGCAGAGCACTCCAGGGCGGCTCAAGTGCACAGCAACATTTATTTCCGTTGAGTGACATCGTATTTCATTCCGGTGTGCAGATTCCACTTCTTGATTTGGATAATATTATTTGGAGTAGTAGTTTTGAATCCTAGGATCGCAAAGTGATGCTTTGATGGTGAATTTTATTCTATTTATTTGCGAAAAAGGTTTGATTTATGACATCAATTCAATTGCAAAAAAAAAGCTCCATAGATTTATTTGTTTGTTTCATGTAGATATCTGAAACCGTATCGTATATTGTAATAGACTATTTTCGATGAATGGGAAAATATTTTAGTAGAATGTCTTTACCTGTCATTCACCTACTTGGTACTACTTCTTTTAAATCCACCAGATCTTCACTTGAGTGCAACAATGATGGACTGAATGAACTATGAAAAAATCACATTAATAAAGTAAAAACCCAGATTAATCCACCTAGCGGTGATAGTGCCTTCCTCGTTTCTTTCGAGTGAGTAATTTCAACGCACTTTTGGTGAAAAAAAAAGTATTTTGACCATAACTTCAGAGGCTATAGTCCGATCCGGCCAATTTTCAACAGGAAACAATGGGACCGGATTCTGCATCGAATGCATTTTCTTGCGAGCAAATCGGCTGAGGGTACATATGGAACTAAAATGAGTGATATTTTGAAAAATGTATCTTGGCCATAACTCCGAATCCCGATTCCGCCAATTTCCAATACGAAACAATGAGACAAGATTCCGCGTCGAATGCAACTTGTTGCGAGAAAATCCGTTAAAGATAAGTGCCTGAAAAATGAGTGAGAATTTTGTACGTGTTTCTTATGTAAAAAAATGAATTTTGGCCATAACTTCGAAACCCATAGTCTGATTGGGCCAATTTTCAATACGAAACAATTGGACAATATTCTACGTCGAATGAAACTTGTTGCGAGTAAATCAGCTGAGAGTAAGTGCCTAAACAGTGAGTGAGAATTTTTCTTATAAAAAAATTATTTTGGCCATAATTCCGAAGCCCATGGTCCGATTGGGCCAGTTTTCAATACGAAACAATGGGACAAGATTCCGCGTCGAATGCAACTGCAACGAATGCGAGCAAATCGGTTAAGGATAAGTGCCTAAAAAATGAGTAAGATTATTTTGCGCACACACATACACATACACGCACACACAGACAACACCTCAATTCGTCGAGCTGAGTCGATCGGTATATAACACTATGGGTCTCCGGGACTCCTATCAAAAGTTCGTTTTTGGAGCGAACATATAGCCTTTACGTATACTTTGTATACGAGAAAGGCAAAACTTATGAGCGTAGACATATCAATCAATCCTACAAAAATCTAAATGTCTTCTAAATCTTTCGCATCTACATCCAGTTACCATTTTCTCGGGGAACCCCCATGATATTACCGCGGATACTATAGGACCTCTTTATGAAACTTAGTACGTATGTGGGCTATGAACGGGTAGCGTGACCAATCAACTATACCTCATGGTTACACTAGCGGGTAAGGACTTGGCCACTGTATTGACAGCACGGTTCTATTCTCGGCTACAGGTTACTCCAGCCCAGTGTATGAGATAGCTATATATGGTCTGAGTTATGCTAAATCGCACCAAGCGCCATTGAAAAGTTATTGTTTATTTCCGTTTGCTTTTACGGACTCTCTCGATCTTATTGGCATTACATCCCCACACTAGGACAGAGCCGCCTCGCGGCTTAGTGTTCATTAAGCACTTCCACAGTTATTAACTGCCAGGTTACCATTTTTGCATTCGTATATCATGAGGCTAGCACCATGATACTTTTATGCCCAGGGAAGTCGAGACAATTTCCAATCCGAAAATTGGCACTGGAAATCGAACCTAGCCACGCTCAGCATGGTCTGGCTTTGTAGCCGCGCATCTTACCGCACGGCTAAGGAGGGCTTTTACGGACTAAGTATCGCAAATTCATCAAAAAGGTGTTTCACCGAACCATCGGCCATTTGAAGCAGCGAGAGATCTCGGTTTGCCTGGTTTGACGTTGTGCCATTTCTACGAGCGACAGCGCTTACAAAGAGTGATTACTCTGCAGAAAAGGACTGGGAAATTGGGGGTTACTTGAATGGATTTATTGACTCGGTAATACTGACGATGGACGCATAGTTGTCCTTAAATTGAAACGATATCAACATGTTATTAGTCTGTTTCAGAAGCTTGGAGTGATGGGTCAGTAAAGGTACAATGGAGTAACTTTGTTGCATTATTGTACTTCTGGCTAGATTCTTCTTCTTCTGATTTACATCCCCACACTGGGACAGAGCCGCCTCTGGCTAGATTAATTGCCATAAATAACTGCTCTTGGATTACGTTGATAATTATTATTATTAATATCTTTATTAATGAGGTTTTCGGCCCTAGACCGGTTCGCCTCGTAAACGTTGATAATCTTCGATATACACTAACGCAAAATGAACTCCCCCAAGAAATTATGACGTTTGAGCTGGTCGCATAATGAACTTTTGTTCGAAAAGACGAGCCGCTCAAATGTAAAAATCCATCGGGTGAGTGAATTCGAAAACAGCTGAACGGGTCTATACATAAAAATGAATTTCTGTCTGTCTGACCATTATAGACTCCGAAAGTACTAAGCCGATCAGCGTGAAAATTTGTATGCAGAGGTTTTTGGGACGGGGAAGGTTCTTAAGATGGTTCAAGACCCATCCCCCCTTAGGAAAGGGGGGCTTCCATACAAATGAAACATAAATTTCTGCATAACTCGAGAACTAATCAGAGAATAAATCAATTTTAGGTGAAACGAAGTTCGTCGGGTCTAAATAACTGGAATAAATAACTGGTCTTTGATGATTCTGCGAGCGTTACGGCTCATACAAATTTTAGAACCCTTCCATACAAAACACATTACGAGGTGGTGGGCTTTTCGGTAAATGACAGCCGGTGTCACTGAGTACATCGAGAGTATTTTTAATGGCAAGTGGATACTGTGGGTAAGATTTTCATTGACTCTGTTTTGATTAGTGATTGTTGCGATTACCGGAGGGGCCCGCAGGAAGCCGCAATATTCTATATTTTCTCGAGACACTCAAAAAGAAACCGAGAAGGAAACAATGGAACAGGATTCCGCGTCGAATGAAACTTGTTGCAAGCAAATCGGTTAAGAGAAAGTAAAAAATATGTTTTGGCCATAACTCCGAAGCCCATAGTCTGATTAAACCAATATTCGATAAGAAACAATGAGACAAGATTTTGCATCGGGCAAATCGGCTAAGAGTAAGTGCCTAAAAAATGAAAAAAAAATGTATTTTGGCCATAACTTTAAATCCCATAGTTCGAATCGACCAATTTTCAATACGAAACAATGGGACAGGATTCCGCGTCGAATGCAACTTGTTGCAAGCAAATCGGCTAGAAGTAAGTGCCTTAAAAATGAGTGAGAATTTTTCTTGTCAACAAATGTATTTTGGCCATTACTTCGAATCCCATAGTTCGATTTGACCAATTTTCAATACGAAACAATGGGACAGGATTTCGCGTCGAACGAAACTTGTTGCGAGCAAATCGTTTAAGAATAAGTGCCTGAAAAATGAGTGAGATTATTTTGCGCACACACATACACACACACATACACACACACCTACACACACACATACACACAGACATCACTTCAATTCGTCGAGCTGAGTCGATCGGTATATAACACTATGGGTCTCCGGGACTCATATAAAAAGTTCGTTTTTGGAGCGAACATATAGCCTTTACGTATACTTTGTATACGAGAAAGGCAAAAAAACTTCAGTGCAACTTTACTGATACATATTTAGAAAACAATAATAAGGCCTTGAAGTGCTTAACGCATTTAAAAATAAAATGAAATATCAAAAACAATAAATAAATTTATTCCATCATAGTTCCAATGCTTTAATCCTTCACTCCACTCTTTGGAGAAAAAACGATTGAATAAGCTTTATTAGCGAATTTAAAACTAGTGTCCTACTTCATGAGAATCGCGCTAAATATGCCGTCACACATGCCAAATAAAAAAACATGATATATAACAAGTTCATCGTAAAACGCTAGATGTTGCGATAACCGCAGCATGGTTGTGACAAATAGCAACACCTACTAAGCACGTGACAATCGAATGTAGTAAGCCGGACACCACAGCAGCAGCTGTTGACGCTTAATCGCGTGAACGTGTTTAAGCATTAATAATAAAAATCAAATTAATTACAATTAAATCGTCGTCACCCACACGTAGCGATGTGTTCTGTGTTGCCGCTGACATCGCATCGTTCACTGCTGCCCATTGTGTGAGTGGCAAAGTTTACAATATATAAAACTGATGGCGGACGGGACTGCCAGAGACTCGTTAAAATTTCATCTCAATGGGCCTCCACCTCGGCAAGTGGGAGCCCTGTTGATGGTTGCGTTCCGATATTCCATATAGGATATGTACAAGTTCTTGACAGGATTTTTCGTTGGTATGTGCTGGGGTTGACCACGGAATTCTTTTGTTTCTTTTCAATACCGAATTTGAGAACGTGAAATTCAACATACTTCTGCAATAATTGCAAACTGAAATTGTTTTTATGCTCAGCTTTTTATCTTCATCTAACAACATCTAACGAAGTGTCAATCTGGTTTAAGACCATAGATGGATTGGAGCAGGGTGATGGGCTTTCAAATTCGTTGTTCAAAACTTCACTTGGTTGGGCTATTAGCAGATCTGGCTTGCAGAATAACGCCCCTATCATCACACGATCGCATATATTACTGAGTTTTGCGGACGACATCAACCTCATTGGAATCGATTACAGGGCAGTAGTGGTGGCTTCGTTCCACTGAAGAGGCAATACGCAGCTCAAGTCCCGCATTATGCAGACGATTTTATTCTCTGTATAAAACTTTTTTTAATTACTTTATATTTGTGATTTTTTTTGGATCATGATATAGATTTATCACGTTGTGTAAAAACTTTGATTCCACTAGTAGTGATTTACGGACATGAAGCGTGAACGTTAAAAGAAACTAGGAAATAGCGTGTGACACGGACGCATGAATCACAAGGTGGTGTACAAAGAAGAAAATACAGCAGACTCCAGTGGGCTGGTGACTTAGTGCAAATGTCGAAAGAAAGAATAGCGAAAAGAATTATCAACCGATAGCCAGATAGAGGCCGGCGACTTCGTGAAAGGCCACGATCATGCTAGCTGCACGTGGTGGAATCGTACCTGGGGACCCACATCGCCCACGACCGACGATAATGAAGCGTAGGTAGGCGAATCGACGCTGTAGGCAACCAGGTACCATATAGGTAGGCTATGAATGCATGGTTGAAGGAGCTTATGAGAACTTAGGCATCTCCAGTTAGCCTTGCGTAGGCGTAGGATTATCAATCCGGAGATGGCGAGTCCGATTCTCGGTCCGGTACAGGATGTTTTCGGATGGAAGCATTCTTGATTCCCTGACCATATTATATTCATAATACTTGCTGCACAAGATACATACTCATTCATTGGCGGGCATAGAAAGCTTTCAACTAATAATTGTAGAAACCCGACCAGTTTGTCATAACAACATTTTATCATAATTATATCAATATGTGTTACAAATGTCACGGCAAATGTTGGGTAAAGCGTACCATTGGTACTTCACGTACCTGAAGGAATAAAATAGACCCCATCTCGCGGTCCTTAGCCTCTCACCCAGCAACTCCTATCCCTACCTCCTCGTGGGGCTGACTGGTATACGAGCAACCTTAGGGAAGATCGGGTAACCAACCCCGGGTAGAACTATGGTCGTATGCTGACAGGAGGGGGGGGGGGGTTGCTGCAAATCTCTCAACTTCATCGGGAGCACACACATACTCGCCGATGTGCTCAAGGACAGTGGATTCGGCATGGTAGCGCTGCAGGAGATTTGTTGGAAGGGATCAACGGTGCGAACGTTTAGAGGTAATCATACCATATACCAGAGCTGCGGCAACACACACGAGCTGGGAACAGCTTTCATAGTGATGGGCGATATACAAAGGCGCGTGATCGGGTGGTGGCCGATCAATGAAAGAATGTGCAGGTTGAGGATCAAAGGCCGGTTCTTGCTGGAACGCGAGTACAGCAGCTGACCACGCCACGACGTCAAAATCATCATAGGAGATATGAACGCTCTGGTTGGCCAAGAGGAGGGGTTTGAACCGACTATTGGGAAGTTTAGCGCTTACCGGCTGACAAACAAAAACGGCCTACGACTAATTGATTTCGCCGCTTCCAAGAATATGGCAGCACCTTTTTCCAACACACCCTTCCGTATCGGTACACCTGGAGATCACCACTGCAAACAGAATCACAAATCGACCACATTCTGATTGATGGACGGAACGTCAGGACATATCCTGACGCTAACATTGACTCTGACCACTATCTATGCTTAGCTTAGCTTAGCTTAGCATGATTGACTGTACTCATCGTAGTTGCTAGTCGCGATTGGCCGAGAAACAACAAATAATGCACAGCTCACCAATTGAATAGTTTTCTCGGGACTAGGAAGCTATTCTTTCTGTACATGCTTCGAAGTTTCTCTAATTCAGGACCAATAACGATGCCGGCCACGTCCCCACAGTCAATTAGGATTAGGGAGGAAAATTAGTTCGACACTCATTGCTATAAAAGACCGAGGAATCTGGCCGATCGGTTTGCTTTCCGCACAAAGCAAAGCTAAATTTCGACGACCGGCCGATCGCTCTGCTTACTGGAGAATCACGACTGGACAAGAAACAAATTTTCACATTCTCGTCGACTCTGACCACAATTTGGTGATGGTTAAACTGCCCCCAAAACTATCCGTCATCAACAATGTTCGGTACCGACGACCGCCGCGGTACGACCTAGAGCTACTGAAGCAACCTAATCTCGCCACTGCATACGCGCAGCATCTCGAGGCAGCGTTGCCGGAAGAGGGTGAGGTTCTTGAGGACTGCTGGAATACAGTCAAAGCAGCCATTAACGACGCAGCGGAGAACAACGTCGGGTATGCTCGAGCTCGAGCTCGAGCTTGATTGACTGCTCGTAGTTGCTACTCCATTATGACCAGATCAGCTGTTCTTGCACAGGGAACCAACAGATGTTTGCTTGGGACTAGCACACATCTTCAATGTACAAGTACTGGTGATCTCATTTGTTAGGTCATACTGGCGCCTGCCACGTCAGAATGCAAGTCAATGTAGGGAAGGGGGAGGAAATGATGATGCAATTTCTGGGTTAGGTTGGAGAGGCAGGGGTCCGTCTTGGTTAACGAGCTGCCAATGTGATAGATAGGAGAAGGTAACTGATGGAATTTCTAATTGGATGTAGGAAACGAGCTCTATAGTTCATTTCCAATTCTAGCAGATTCCTGTTAGAATACTCAAGTTGAAGGTATAGGAATAGTAATGGAAACGGTATGGAAGTCCATTTCCAGTTCTAGCGATTGCTAGAACATAAGAAATAAAGAGAAAGATAAAAAGTAGGAGAATGGAACGGACCTGGGATTGAACTCATGACCTCCTGCGTGTGAGGCAGAAGCAGTAGCCATATGACTACCAAGCCCGCTTCGAAACAAGAGAGATCGCGCACTGAACTGATTATTTTTATTGCCGGCCGCGCAACGCAGAACACAATAATTCGGCCGACCGCGCGATCGTTCTGCTGTCCGAAACATGAGAGATCACGCACAGAACTGATTAATTTTATTACCGGCCGCGCAACGCAGAACACAATAATTCGGCCGACCACGCGATCGTTCTGCTGTCCGAAACATGAGAGATCACGCACAGAACTGATTAATTTTATTACCGGCCGCGCAACGCAGAACACAATAATTCGGCCGACCACGCGATCGTTCTGCTGTCCGAAACATGAGAGATCACGCACTGAACTGATTAATTTTATTACCGGCCGCGCAACGCAGAACACAATAATTCGACCGACCGCGCGATCGTTCTGCTGTCCGAAACATGAGAGATCACGCACAGAACTGATTAATTTTATTACCGGCCGCGCAACGCAGAACACAATAATTCGGCCGACCGCGCGATCGTTCTGCTGTCCGAAACATGAGAGATCACGCACTGAACTGACTAATTTTATTACCGGCCGCGCAATGCAGAACACAATAATTCGGCCGACCACGCGATCGTTCTGCTGTCCGAAACATGAGAGATCACGCACAGAACTCGCAGCGGAGAACAACGTCGGGTATGTAGGACGAAGTCGACTGAACGATTGGTTCGACGAAGAGTACAGACAGATACTGGAGAAGAAGGACGCAACGCGGGCGGTCGCGCTGCAGCAAGGCACCCGGCAGAACGTGGAACGTTATAGACGGAAGCGGAGACAGCAGACCCGCCTTTTTCAGGAGAAGAAAGCTGCCTGGACGAAGCGGAGTGCGAAGAGATGAAACAGCTGTGCCGTTCTCAAGAAACACGCAAGTTCTATCAGAAACTCAACGCATCCCGCAAAGGCTTCGTGCCGCGAGCCGTAATGTGCTGGGATAAGGATGGGAGCATCTTGACGGGTGGTGATCGAAAGGTAGAAGCAGCACTAGGAGGAACATTTGAATGGCGCTGAGAGTACAGGCAGTGAAAGTCAGGGCAGCGGAGGAGATGACTACGTCAGTTCAGCGGACGATGGAAGACAATCAGCCCCCACCTTGAGGGAAGTTAAGGATGCCATCCATCAACTGAAGATCAATAAAGCAGCTGGTAAGGATGGTATCGGAGCTGAGCTCATCAAGAAGGGCCCGAAAAAGCTGCACAAACTGATAGTCAGAATCAGGGAAACTGAACAGCTACCGAAGGAGTGGAAGGAAGGGGTTATATGCCCCATCTACAAGAAAGGCGACAAGCTGAAGTGTGAGAACTTTCGAGCGATCACCATCTTTATTACCGCTTACAAAGTGATATCCTAGATCATTTTCCGACGTCTGTCACCATTAGTGAACAAGTTCGTGGAAAGTTATCAAGCCGGCTTCGTTGACGGCCGCTCGACACGGACCAGATCTTACTACTTCAAAAATGCCGTGAATATCAGGTTCCAACGCACCTCTGTTCATTGATTTCAAGGCAGCATACGACAATATAGGCCGCGTTAAGCTATGGAAAAAGATGGACGAGAACAGCTTCCCTGGGAAACTTACCAGGCTGATCAAAGCAACGGTGGATGGTGTGCAAAACTGTGTGAAAATTTCAGGCGAACACTCCAGTTTGTTCGAATCGCGCCGGGGACTAAGACTTTCGTGCCTGTTTTTCAACATTGCGCTAGAAGGTGTCATGCGGAAAAATAAAGAAGAAATTAGGAGGAAGAAAGAAGGAATAATTGAGAAGGAAGAAGAAAAAAGGAAGGAACAAGAAGAAAGAAAAAAGCAACAAAAAAAAGGATAAAAAAGAAGGAAGAAAAAAGAAGGGATAAAGGAGAAAGAAGAAGCAAAAAGAAGAAGAAAGTAGAAAGAAGCAGGGTGGGGAAATGAAGAAAGAAGGAAGAGGAAGAAGGAAGAGGAAGCAGGAAGAAGGATGAAGAAGAATGAAGTAGGAAAGAAGAAAGAAAGAAGGAAGAAAATTCCAGAAAGAATAAGGGAGAAGAAAGAAGTAAGAGCGAAAAAGAACTAAAAATGAAGAAGAAGGAAAAAAAGTCAGATAGAAGAAGGAAGATGCAAGAAGGGAAAAGGAAAAAGGGTTAAGATGAGCAAAGAACTTCTAATTTTTCACTTTTTGCTTATTTTTGTTAATTCGGCCTAATGACCGTTCGGCATAATGACCATTCGGCCTAATGACCTTCGGCCAAATGGCCGAGCAGAAATGACGGGATTTAGCAGTTTGGGAATTTAGGAATTTTTATAATTCAGGTATTTGGCATTCAGAAATTTAGAAATTTGGGAAATTGAGAAAATAAAAATTTAGGAATCTAAAAATTAATGAATTTAGAATTTAAGAAATTTAGGAACCTGGGAATCTAGGAGCTTGGGAATTTAGGAATTTGGTAATATAGGAGCTTAGGAATTTAGAAAGTCAGGAAATTCTGAGTTTTGGTATTTAGGAATATAAAAAAATACAGAACTTTGAGAGCTCAGAAACTTGGGAATTTTAGAATTTATGAATTCCAAGGGCTGCAAACCTTTTTAATGAAGACGATAATAATAATAATTTATGAATTTTGAAACCTAAGAATTTTAAAATTTTGGGGATTTTGAAACTTAGGAATCAATTAATATAGGAATTTGGGACTGTAGAAATTATGGACTTTGAGAATTTAGGAAATTAGGAATGGAAGAACAAAGTAATTTTCGAAGTTTTTATAAAATTTTGGGCATTTGAAGGCTAAGGAACTTAAGAGAGTTCAGTGCGAGATTTCTCTTGTTTCGGACTGCAGAACGATGACGCGATCGGCCGAAATATTTGTTCTGCATTGCTCGGCCGGTAACAAGAGTAGCTATCGAACAAGTAAGTGCAGTGCGTGTTTTAGTCGTCGGGAAAGGAATAAAGTATCTATCTTGTGTTCGGTGGCTCATGCGCATGTCGCGCGCGGTCGAAAAAAGCGAGTTCTTCAATAGTTTTCTGTAGCCATCGAACAAGTGAGTACAGAGTGCTGCGCTTCCGTGCGGTCGTCCAAAACGCGAATCTCCTTAGCTTTCATATGCCACCGGACGTGCATGTTCTTGCCTTTCTCGTATACTAAGTATACGGTAAAGGCTATATGATCGCTCCAAAATCAAACTTTTTATAGAAGGCCCGGAGACCCATAGTGTTATATACCAATCAACTCAGTTCGACGAATTGAGGTGATGTCTGTGTGTGTGTGTGTGTGTATGTGTGTGTGTGTGTGTGTGTGTGTGTGTGTGTGTGTGTGTGTGTGTGTGTGTGTGTGTGTGTGTGTGTGTGTGTGTGTGTGTGTGTGTGTGTGTGTGTGTGTGTGTGTGTGTGTGTGTGTGTGTGTGTGTGTGTGTGTGTGTGTGTGTGTGTGTGTGTGTGTGTGTGTGTGTGTGTGTGTGTGTGTATGTGTGTGTGTGTGTGTGCGCAAAACTACTCAAAAAATGTCACTCATTTTTCGGGCACTTATCCTCAACCGATTTGCTCGCAACAAGTTGCATTCGACGCAGAATCCTGTCCCATTGTTTCCTATTTGAAATTGGCCAGATCGGACTATGGGATCGACGGTTATGGCCAAAATACAAATTCATACAAAAAAATCGCGTAAAAAATGTCACTCATTTTTCGGGCACTTATCCTCAACCGATTTGCTTGCAACAAGTTGCATTCGACGCAGAATCCTGTCCCATTGTTTGAAATTGGTCAGATCAGACTATGGGATCAGAAGTTATGGCCAAAATACAAAATCATACGAAAAAATCGCGTAAAAAATGTCACTCATTTTTCGGGAACTTATTCTCAACCGATTTGCCGTAAGTTATGGCCAAAATACAAATTCGTACGAAAAAATCGCGTAAAAAATGTCACTCATTTTTCGGACACTTATCCTCAACCGATTTGCTTGCAACAAGTTGCATTCGACGCAGAATCCTGTCCCATTGTTTCCTATTTGAAATTGGCCAGATCGGACTATGGGATCGAAAGTTATGGCCAAAATACAAATTCAAAGTGCAGAAAAAATCGCGTAAAAATGTCACTCATTTTCAGGCACGTATATACGAAAAAATCGCGTAAGAAATTTCACTCATTTTTCGGGCACTTATCCTTAATCGATTTGCTCACAACAAGTCGCATTCAACGCAGAATCTTGTCCCATTGTTTCCTATAGAAACTTGGCCGGATCGTACAATTGGGTCAAAAGTTATGGCGAAAATACTAATTTTAAAACTACAAAATAAAATGCCATTTTTTGCTCTTATGCTCATCCGATTTGTTTACAACAAATTGCGTTTGGCGAGAATTTTTTTTATGCATATAAACAAATATGAAAAATAAGACCAATTCACATATTGGTGTTATTTTAGATTTTTCCAAACCTTTTGAACGAACGAGAAAGGCACCATCACCGCTAGGTGGATTAATCTGGGTTTTTAACTCGTATTAGTGTCATTTCCCATCCCATAGATCGCATCGCTTACCAAAGTGAATCCAGATAAATTATCCTTTGTAACTAAGACGATATCCTATCCCAAGACAATCGTGGAGATGCAGAGGTATACTTGGTCTCTAGTAGCAACGAGAGTCGGACTAACAATCCTTCCATTCCTATATGACCGTAAGGACGTGGCCGGCGCCGTTATTGACTTTAAATATTTGAGCTCCCGAAACGTGTACATTGAGAATGGGCTATCCCAAGTCCCAAGCCGTATTCATTGTGTTCTCTGTACAATTCGCAAGTTCAGTCAATCACGGAGTAGCAACTACGAATTGTGCGGTCATAATGCTCATACTCATGCTCATTGCGCTAGAAGGTGTCATGCGGAGAGCCGGGTGTAACAGCCGGGGTACTTTATTTTCAACAGATCCAGTGAATTCATTTGTTTCGCGAATAACATGGGCATTGTCGGCCGAACATATGCAAAGATGGCAGAACTGTACACACGCCTGAAACGTGAAGCAACAAAAGTTGGACTGGTGGTGAATGCATCAAAGACAAAGTACATGCTGGTGGGTGGAACCGAGCGCGACAGGGTCCGTCTGGGAAGCAGTGTTCGAGGTGGTCGATGAATTCGTTTACCTTGGATCCTTGCTAACGGCTGATAACAATGTTAGTCGTGAAATACGAAGGCGCATTATATGTGGAAGTCGGGTATACTACGGGCTCCAAAAGAAAACCAGAAGAAAATATTCACCACCGCACCAAATGTGTCATGTACAAGACGCTGATAAGACCGGTAGTCCCCTACGGCCATGAAACATGGACAATGCTCGAGAAGGACTTGCAAGCACTCGTAGCATTCGAGAGACGGGTGCTTAGGACCATCTTTGGCGGTGTGCAACAAGACGGTGTGTGGCGGCGAAGAATGAACCACGAGCTCGCCCAGCTCTACGGCGAACCCAGTATCCAGAAGATATCTAAAGCCGGAAGGGTACGATGGGTAGGACATAATGCAAGAGTGCTGGACAGCAATCCAGCAAGATGGTGTTTGCTTCCGAACTGGCAGGTACGAGACGGCGTGGAGCGCAGCGAGCGAGGTGGTCAGACCAGGTGCAAAACGACTTGGCGAGCGTGGGGCGCATTCGAGGATTGAAAGATGCGGTCTCGAACCGTGTAGTGTGGCGACAAATTGTTGATTCAGTGTTATCTATTTAGATGGACACTACACAGATAGAAAAATCCACTGAAATCTACGCTAAAAATCATGCACATAAATGGAATGTCATTATTAGCGTAATTCCAGAACGGATATAGCCTAAATGTATACAATATTTGACGTGAATCGTATATATTGCATTCAAGTTGTAAGCAATCTTGCTAGGAAGAGAGCCATTTCAGCGAAGAATAGTTTAACATTCCGCATGGCAAGTTTAACGCGCTGTTTACTTTTCATTATTTTTTTTCTGTGTAAATAAATGAATGAATTTGTAACAAATAACAATACTTGCAATAATTTTTTTTATAAATTCTCTGTCAAAGATGGAGGAAAGAAAATTTCATAATCGTCTTAAGGTGATTCGGGGAGACACTAAACACCGTGTTATTTTTCCTATCTTTCGTCTCTTTCTAGCATTATCACCTCACAACTTTGGAGCGCCGTATTTCGGTTTTCAGTTGGTTGATGTAACTGTAAATGTATCAGCATGTAGATCGCGAGTAAGCACGCGCCAGTGATACTTTTTCAAAATCATAATTGTTGTAGAAAAAAGTTAAGCATTCAATGATGAAAATGATGACGATTTGATGATTGTTAGTGCTTCCCGTGTCACCTTAACAGGATTATAACATAGTGTGTTGTTTATTTATCTTCTCTATATATCTTCTCTATATACATAAAAATGAATTTCTGTCTGTCTGAACCTTATAGACTCCGAAACTACTGAACCGATCGGCGTGAAAATTTGTATGTTTTTGGGACCGGGGAAGGTTCTTAAAATGGTTCGAGACCCCTCCCCTCTTTGGAAAGGGGGGCTCCCATACAAATGAAACAGAAATTTCTGCATAACTCAAGAACTAATCAAAATATAAATCAATTTTAGGCGAAACAAAGTTCGTCGGGTCTGCTAGTACCGAATAAAAACCTACCTACATTTTAAGTAGATAGGAATAGGAAAAAACGAAGGTACCGCTTTCAATATAACTGGAACCTACATTCAAAGCCAAAAAACCAGCTGGACAAAGCTAATTTCCTGCATTATGGGTAATCATAGTCTTTTCAATAACATAATTTGTTATAGTATAAGCTATTTTCACACCTTTTATGTAACACATCAAGTTATATTTTTGTTCAATTAATAGCATATTTAGAAATATTTTTTGTTAAAACTAGAAAACATTTTGTAACATTTTTTGTTATTTTAACTACTAATTGTACATGTTTTATAACAACCGCTGTTATTAAAAACTGATGTAACAGAATAACAAGTTCTGATATAAATCTTTTACTATCTACTAGTCGGGAAAGCTAATAGAAGTTGAAAAGCGAGCCAGTTAGAATATAGAGTCATAGAAGAAGAAGAGGGAGAACCTAGGCGCTAACGGTGAAGCACCAACCGCCTATCACAGTATTGAGCCTTTATTACCGCGCCGACCGCAGCTATGGCATATTTGATTTTTGACTACCCTTATTCAATCTCAATTTGATGTTTAATAAGAGTAAAAATATAAGTTTGTTCTTAGCTATACCGTATGTATTCGCATCATGCGTTTGTTACAGTGTACCCAAGAAACATTTTAAGTTTTATAATGCTCTTGAAGACCATAATTTACTCTTCAAGAGTGTTATAAAACCATCATAAAACCAAAATGTTACTAGGGTACTCTGTGTTTTGGCTTTGACGTTTCTGTTCATTTTTATGCTGATTTTTGCTGATGATAACTCAAATCAATCTTCAGCTTAAAATAGTAGCAACGATTATTTGGTGTAGGTAGACCTATGCAAAATGGCAAAGCTCAAGTGGCCTCGATGTAGGAACCATATTTTCGCCAGGGTAACATAGGTGAACTTAGTTTTTCGCTACTTTTACTAGGTAATAGCTTGGCAAACTTTCTATCAATGTAGCGTTCATGCGTTATGATTTTGAAGGCATGGAAATTCGCTAGAATAAACATACCAAATCACTCAGAATACATCTACAAGCCACCATGCCTCACGAATGTTCGGAACCTTAATATAAACATAACAATCTTCATTTTGTTCACTTTAGCACCGCATTTTGAGATACACGCCTTCAAACTTGTTGGTTCGAGCACCTAGTAGTGTATTCATCTTGATCCAATCCAACCTTTGAAAACCTCCTTCAAAACCTTTGAGCTTCTCCGTTACATATTAATAGTTTTGGGCAAAACTAAAAACCCTGAGGCACTCCCAGTTCGAAAATCGAGAGTAATTTTCTTTAATTGCTCTTTAAAGTCTTCGATTCGTAAACATAAAAACGGTCATAGCTCATGGGACGATTGGTGATCAGATTCATTGTCCGCAAACCACTAATAGTATTTGTTGTTAACTTGAGCAAACCACGAATCAGATATCGCATTTGAGCAAACGTCAAACTCGAACAAAATCGATACGCGTGCCACATGTAGTCGATTGCCAAACTTAGAAATATTTCTCGCACTTGGGGTCTGTCTCACTTGGAGAATTAAACTGAAACAAAACTTAAAGGTCACATTTCAATAATTATCGAATAACCCTGCTCGCGTAGCAAGACTACTTTTGACAGATATCGAATCATTTGCCATCGATGTCCTATTGAGAATTTTGAGGGAATTGCTGGGTAGCACCAGCCATGCTTATGACCGGGTGATTTTTTTTTATTTTCAAACTGTCACTTTTAAATTAAATTTTCCAAATGGTGCAGACCCTTAGAATCATAACTCGATTTCTCCTAATCAATTTTATAATTCGTTAATCATTCAATTGTCGACCCTTCCACAGTTACTAAGCGGATGTGAAGACATCGGCCCTAAGGTGAAACCAAACGATTGAATCGAGAAAGGCATAGTCACCTTTAGGTGAACTCTTCGGGATTTTTTCTATTAATGTAGCGAATTGCGGTAGTTAACCGAAGAATTCATGGTTAAGTGTCCTAAAGGCTGATTGTGATTTGCACTGAAACAATGGGCGTTTGGATGAAACCCATTCAGCCGGAAGGCATTTGCCCGAATGACACTGGGCCGAATAAACCATTAGGCCGAAACTCATCTGGCTTAAAGTCATTTAGCTATGCCGATATGTATATAACATGTTGGGTCTCCGAGACTTCTACAAAAAGTTCAATTTTGGAGTGAAATGAAAGCCTTTTGGTACAAGTTTATTGAACGAGAAAGGCAAAAAACTTCGAAGAAAAGAAAATCGATCAATTTGATTACGTCCCTATGATTCTAAGCGTGATATTCGAATTGATCAGTAAATCACTGCAAGAGTTTTTATAAATGCTATGCCTGTTTGTTCTTGGTTTTGGATTAGAATTTTTTGTCCACCAGTAGCCTTGTGAGCAAAGACGTAGAATTGCCAATCCGGAGATGGCGAGTTCGATTCTCGGTCCGGTCTAGGATGTTTTCGAGTTGAAAACTTTCTCGAAACCCTGGGCATAATGTATCCTTGTACTTGCCACACAAGATACATACTCATGCATTGACGGGCATAGAAAAGCTTTCAATTAATAACTGAGGAAATGCTAATAAAGTTCCAGTGGAAATGAAGAGCCATTGAAGAAGAAGAATTTCCATACAAGTATTTTTATTTTATTCTGCACAATTGGAAACAAAAAAAAACAATTTTACATAATATTATTAATATCAAAAGAAAACATGTTTAAATCTTTTATTTAGTGTTTTTCGTGGAGTTTTTTTAGATGAGATGATTTTGATACCTTGAGATGGAAAATGGGACAGATTTCCTAATTTGTCTCTACAGCAAATTGTAGGTACTGTAGAATAACTTTCAATGATTGGGAATTCAATATTGAACCATCAGGAAAATGATTGACTCAATCGAATCGCTGTAGGTCTAAATTTCAGTTCCCATACAGAACATGTTATGTGTGTATACAAATCTATCGCGTCTATTCGTTCGCCAATTTGTCATACTCGATAAACTTTAATTTCTCGCTCTTTAGTTGGTTCATTTATTGTCGCCTCCGTCATCATCACCATCATCATCATTGCCTGCTGTGAACAGACGACTCGTCCTTATTGAACATGTGAGGTACCCACATCTACAATTCTACAGCCACGAACCGATAATGGGGAAGCACAGCTGCCAAAGGCTGTGCGTAAGTAATGTTCTAACACCAGCCGTGATGATACGCTTTCTTGCATGATTCGACGAACTATTCCAGTTTTCCAGTCGTCGTCGTGCGCTGCTACACGGTGAGACTCATTGTCACCAGCAGAAAATATGTGCAACTGATTTCATTTCACTCCAAATCAGAGCAGAATGGCTTTGTTTTCCGTATAGCAATGTCCGTTGCCGCGCCTTATGAAGTGTTACTGGGAGGGGGTGAATCAGTCGTTCGTAACGGCTAGGCACCAATGCGACCCGAATACGAGACCCGGTTGATGCTGGTCAGACTGGAACTGTCAGCGGGTGGGACGTGTACGTCTTTTGCAGCCCTTCCGATGGAAATACTCGAAGGGTTGCTTCGGAAAAACACAAACCCGTGAGTCATTCGGCGGGCCGCGTTTGGCGATGGTGGACTGAAGAGGTGGGAATCATACGGTCGTGAGTTTTTCACATGAATAATTAATGGTTCATTCACGCATTCAAGTGTGAAATTTTTGGGCATGGTTGTCAGTCGTTCGGTGGGAGGTGCGGGGTGACGAAGTGATGGTTGCTGGGCGATGCTGTCTTTGGCATTCATTCTTTCACATACCACGATTGCAAATTACGATGACCAAGAGTGGGGGCTGGCACCAAGTCTGAAGTGGTGTTGAATTTTAAAACTGTTTCGTATTCATTTCGGCATAGCACTGAAAAATCTTTTCACGTGTGTCTAAAAGAAGGACATTTTTAAACAGGCATCGCATCGCAGTTCGCGATTATTTAAGCGGGATAGTTAAGCGAGATATAAATGACTAATTATTGGGAAATCTGGCCATTAGAAATCGAGAAAATTTTCTACGGAAGATCCACAAAGTACGTTACGCAAAAATTGACGACTTTCAACCCCCCTCCCCCCTTCGTCACACTTTTTTGCCTTTCTCGTATACTAAGTATACGGTAAAGGCTATATGATCGCTCCAAAAACAAACTTTTTATAGAAGGCCCGGAGACCCATAGTGTTATATACCAATCGACTCAGTTCGACGAATCGAGGTGATGTCTGTGTGTGTGTGTGTGTGTGTGTGTGTGTGTGTGTGTGTTTTTTTTTTTTTTTTACAAGGGTTAAAGGCCATCAAAAATCTGCGCGACAGACACCTTGAGCATCCACACTATGCTCGAAGGCGAACAGGGATGGGCTCCTCCCGACCTGCTAAAAATGTGTGTGTGTGTGTGTGTGTGTGTGTGTGTGTGTGTGTGTGTGTGTGTGTGTGTGTGTGTGTGTGTGTGTGTGTGTGTGTGTGTGTGTGTGTGTGTGTGTGTGTGTGTGTGTGTGTGTGTGTGTGTGTGTGTGTGTGTGTGTGTGTGTGTGTGTGTGTGTGTGTGTGTGTGTGTGTGTGTGGGTGTGTGTGTGTGTGTGTGTGCGCAAAACTACTCAACAAAATGTCACTCATTTTTCGGGCACTTATCCTCAACCGATTTGCTCGCAACAAGTTGCATTCGACGCAGAATCCTGTCCCTATTTGAAATTGGCCAGATCGGACTATGGGATCGAGAGTTATGGCCAAAATACAAATTCATTTGAAAAAATCGCGTAAAAAATGTCACTCATTTTTCGGGCACTTATCCTCAACCGATTTGCTCGCAACAAGTTGCATTCGACGCAGAATCCTGTCCGATTATTTCCCATTTGAAATTGGCCAGATCGGACTATGGGGTCGAAAGTTATGGCCAAAATACAAAATCATACGAAAAAATCGCGTACAAAATGTCACTAATTTTTCGGGCATTTACCTTCAACCGATTTGCTCGCAACAAGTTGCATTCGACGCAGAATCCTGTCTCATTGTTTCCTATTTGAAATTGGCTGGATCGGACTATGGGATCAAAAGTTATGGCCAAAACACAAAATCATACGAAAAAATCGTGTAAAAAATGTCACTCATTTTTCGGGCACTTATCCTCAACCGATTTGCTCGCAACAAGTTGCATTCGACGCAGAATCCTGTTCCATTATTTTCTATTTGAAATTGGCCAGATCGGACTATGGGATCGAAAATTATGGCCAAAATACAAAATCATACGAAAAAATCGCGTAAAAAATGTCACTAATTTTTCGGTCACTTACCTTCAACCGATTTGCTCGCAACAAGTTGCATTCGACGCAGAATCCTGTCTCATTGTTTCCTATTTGAAATTGGCTGGATCGGACTATGGGATCAAAAGTTATGGCCAAAACACAAAATCATACGAAAAAATCGTGTAAAAAATGTCACTCATTTTTCGGGCACTTATCCTCAACCGATTTGCTCGCAACAAGTTGCATTCGACGCAGAATCCTGTTCCATTATTTTCTATTTGAAATTGGCCAGATCGGACTATGGGATCGAAAATTATGGCCAAAATACAAAATCATACGAAAAAATCGCGTAAAAAATGTCACTAATTTTTCGGTCACTTACCTTCAACCGATTTGCTCGCAACAAGTTGCATTCGACGCAGAATCCTGTCTCATTGTTTCCTATTTGAAATTGGCTGGATCGGACTATGGGATCAAAAGTTATGGCCAAAACACAAAATCATACGAAAAAATCGTGTAAAAAATGTCACTCATTTTTCGGGCACTTATCCTCAACCGTTTGCTCGCAACAAGTTGCATTCGACGCAGAATCCTGTCCCATTGTTTCCTATTTGAAATTGGCCAGATCGGACTATGGGATCGAGAGTTATGGCCAAAATACAAATTCATACAAAGAGATCGGGTAAAAAATGTAACGCATTTCCGGACACTTGTCCTCAACTGATTTGCTTGCAACAAGTTGCATTCGACGCAGAATCCTGTCCCATTATTTCCTATTTGAAATTGGCCAGATCGGACTATGGGATCGAGAGTTATGGCCAAAATACAAATTCATACGAAAATATTGCGTAAGAAATGTCACTCATTTTTCAGGCACTTATTCTCAACCGATTTGCTCGCAACAAATTGCATTCGACGCAAAATCCTTTCCCATTGTTTCCTATTGAAAATTGGACAGGTCGGACTATGGGATTGGAAGTTATGACCAAAATACCATTTTAGCCTTTTTATACGAAAAGGCTGTATGTTCGCTCCAAAAACCAAACTTTTACAGAAGGCCTGGAGACCCATAGTGTTATATACCAATCGATTCAGCTCGACGAACTGAGATGATGTCTCTGTCTCTCCCACTTCATACGGGAGTTTGGCAGAAAGACGGTCATGAGATTTATATCATAACAAATATTGCCCTCCGCTCGCGTGATGGGAATGACATTTTCGTTTTCTATTTGTGTAGTCGGAGCTTCAGTTCAACTAACATCCAAAAGTGATATCCTTAAAATATATGACTGGGTGAAATAAAACAGGGTTATGTACGTCAAAAAGATTGGAAAAGGAAACAAAAATGTCGAAATTGTTATTAGCATATTGTAGATCAAGCTGAAAACCGAACTGAGGTCCCGCGAAATCGCATTTTCTCGCATTTCCGGATGTTGCAACTGCAGTGCGCAACTGTGCCATAGTCGGGCACCACTCGCGATGCAGTTGCGACATCCGGAAATGGGACAAAATATGATTTTTGGTTTTCAACTGGATCTACAATATCTTTGCCATAAATAATCTGATTTTCATAGAACGGACAAAGAAATTTGTCTTTTTTACTCCTAGCCACTAGCTCATCTTTTTTCAAGCACACACATTTTACGAAGGTCGAGAAAGGCACCATCACCGCTAGGTGGATTAATCTGGGTTTTATATGAAACCTCTAGAATTTTTATATGAATCGTCAAGCTACTTGGAAACCCCCTCCCCCTCAGAGCATGACGTGGATGCCCCCTATGAATTAAATTACTGCGACATTTCCGACCCGCGACATAGTATTTAACCATTTTCACAGTTACGAACATCACGGCTAAATTATCATTATTCAATACTAATATTCTATGAGGGAAACCGATAAAATTTACATGATTGATAAATAATAACGAAGGTGATAAAACAACTTCCACTGCTCGACTGTTTAGCGTATAACTTTGTCTGACTGAATACCATCTCATAATTATGTGGCAATCTGGTTCTCACTTATTTCAATTTTCCGTCTTGTAACTTGTCCCCTGCTGCCTGAAGTAAACCGCGACGTACATTCTAGTGAAGACTCTTGGTTGAACGGAATGGAACAAGCAAAGAAATGGTGCAAACGAGGAGAGAAAACCTTTTTTGCTGATTCATTTTCCACACTTTGATAGAGTTGTGAGTGCACGTCTTACTTGAGTGAGAGGGATTTCCGGAGATTCTTCAACCCCACCACTGCTGGGGCCCTTCAGTAGCTCGAGGTGGCTGAAAACGAGATTTCATTCTTCAAAAAGCAAGATCCTGCCATTGTGTCACAATGGCGCAGGGATTTCTTTACCGTCGCTTCTCAATCTTTATCTCGACTTACAAAGTCTTGGCATTCTTGGAGAAAGTGGCTGTAGAACAGTAGGTAGATATCTGCACGGAAGGAGAGAGATGCCCATCTCGTGTCAGGACTTTCACTATATTGTCGTGCACACTGGATCAGCAGCTGAAAAACGCAATTTTCCTCCTTTGTGCTCATCCACAGATTTAATGTGTGAGCTTTCAACTTTTTTATATTAACAAACTTCGATAAATATGTTTGTAAAATAAATCCCGAATCTTTATTAATAATAGATTGTATGATAATCAGTTAATCGCTGAGAAGAGCGATAGATTTTAACCAATTCAATTTCTGCCCAGTGTGTTTCTGGTGTGTCGGTCGGAATAAATGATAATTTATCATTTCTTTCAATGCTTGACATTTCACGAGAGTTGCCGGATATGCTCGTCAGGGTGCACATGATAGAAGGAGAGGAATCTTTTTTTTTTGTTTGCACTAAATTGGGGAGCGATAAGAGAAGAAATGATGCGTATCGCGTCTTTCTCCACGTGCATTGCGAGGCTGGCTGAAAAGAAGTGAAAACTGTCACCCGAAACAAACAGATCGACCACTTCCGCAAATATGTATAGCATAAACCGAGGGGAACTGCTATTCGTTTTCCGAGATAATAAAATAAATCAATTTTGATGTAATGGAACATAGTGTGGTTGAGCAAGCATGTTTTTTCCTATAGATGTTATGAAAAAATGAAGAAATTTAATCAACTAATTGATGTTTATGACAATTCCAAACGAAAGATATCTCTTGCTAACGAAGTTTCATGTTTACTTCAATGCGACTTGCTCCCCCTGCATAAGTCCGGAATTATTTCCGTACTCCTCGACTGCTCATAATCCCCTTTAATGTTGCCCAGAAACGATGAAGAAGCTGCAGAGTGCGATTTCAGTCGAGCGTCCAAGGATGTGATGCTCTCGTATGCAAATGAGCCTCGCTAGTCGAGGATGAAATCATAAAGTTAATTACAACGATGTTTGCCTAAGGATACAAGCACTGACGTTGACTGACACCGCTTTTGCTGACTGCAAAATTACATGCATGGATTAACTTTTATGGCGACTCGTTTCATTTGATAGTGAATTTTACGGTGTTAATAGTCTTGGCGTTATCACATGTTGCTTTGCAGCTGTGTATTTTAGCGGTTTATGTTTAAGTGTTATAAAAAGGAAAAAATAATAGGGAATTCTATAATATTACCTTAGTTGCGTGCAACATTTTTCAAAGTAAATAATATCAGACATTAATCCTCTCACCGGTAATGGCGCCTTTCTGGTGAATTATAAGATGTAGAGAGGTAGAACGCATGTAAGAAATGTCAAAAACAGCACATTGCGTTTATTTGGCAGGCCTATCTGCGGTGCGAAGCAAAAAAAAACAAAATATACGGGAGTAAACGAAAAGACATTACGCATTGTGACGGTAAATGTGTAGGACAAGGAGAAGCTCCTTTATTTAATTTACATCCACAGCCGGCATCCACATCGAACACAACTTATTGCAAATCACAAAAAAAAAACAGCAAGTGCGAAACATTCATGTTTTGCCTTTCACTTATACATATTATATATGTACGTAAAGGCTACATATTCGCTCCAAAAACAAACTTTGTATAGAAGGTCGGAGACCCATAGTGTTATATACTAATCGACTCAGTTTGACGGAGTGATGTCTGTGTTTTTTTTTTCTTCCTAAGCAATGGAGGGGGAATCTGCTCAACAGACATCCTGGGTTGACCATGAAGTGCGGGGTTGGGGATCACCGAGGGAGGCCGGACTACATCCCCGACCCGCTAAACCGTTTCCATTGCCGCCAAGCCCATAGTCCCTTCGGTACAACCAGAAAGTAATGCTTCAAAGGGGGGCCAGTGCACAACGCACCCTCGAGGTTAGCTGCGTGTCCTTGCAGCACCGAACATCGTAACTCGCTTTTTTAGAAGAATACCATGGTATCGTGCCAGCACGTTGCCGGCTTTCCAGGTGGCCTCACCATGCCCTATGTCCTCGGAAGGTGGGAAGGGTCGACTTCGCGCCTGCTTCCCTCTGCACGACTGGTATCAAGATTGATGATGCCGCGTGCACCCCAAATTGACCTTTCTGCGATAGAGCCTATTCGCCAGTACACAGAGGGACTTGCCGGCGTGGTGCCTACGCCTGCCCCAGCCTTGACGAGGACCCCTTTCAGTCCTCGGACTCGGAACCCGCCCGGTTGACCGACGCCGCGAAAGCGACGATACCATGTTGTTCTTCGCGCGGCCACTTGTTCGATAAAAGGATCGAGTTCGACCACCGAGCATGACCACCGGTATGACCCATGAAGCCGACTTCGATCCCTTGGACTACCTCTTATTTGCGCCTGAACTAGCCATCCTTGAGTCCACGCGCCACCTTCTGTGTAGCTCCGAGACGATTTGGGCGATAGCCGATAAAACGGCGTTCCAGCCAACTTCATCTTTACACATCCTCCGAACTAGGTTGTCCGGGGTAGTGTCCAGACCACATGTAGCAAGCATGTGGTCACGCATTGCGCGAAAACGTGAGCACACGAACAACACGTGTTCCGCCGTTTCCTCTAAACCTGCGCACACCAAACACTCGGGCGAGGCCAAGCAAGCCAGCTGCGTTACCTGCACTGTGATTTTGCAGCACGCTTAAACGCCGGGCACATCGAACCCCCCATGGGGTGCTTGCTGTTCACAGCTTTGCTGCAACAAATCAAACAATTGGAAGGGTTCGTGCAGCATTGTGCCTTATGTCCCTCCAATCCGCAGCGTCGGCAGATATTGCTTCTGTCAGGGCCTTTGCAGTCCCATTGCTTGTGCCCCGGTTTCAGGCACTTGAAGCAAACTTCGGTTTACTCGTATATGCCCACAGGGCATACCGACCATCCCACCTTGACGCTCCCTAACTTGATTACCTTGGAGGCGTCCGCTGCAGATAGCCGAACCAATGCTACCTGCGTCCCTGCCGGACCTTTCCGTAGCCAAACGGATGCGGTGGGCGTCTCTACTTCACACTAACGCCGCAGTGCCGTGACGAGCTCTTCGACTTCGGTGATCTCGTCCAGGTCTTTAACCCTTAGATTCACTTCCGTAGTGAGTGCCCTCACCTTGACCGTCTCGCCTAGAACTTCCTCCGCCAACTTCTTGTAGGCGGCGCCCTTTTGCGAGACGCCCCGCTTCAGCTCGAGGATCATCTCGCCCGTCTGGGTACGTCTTATTCGACGTACGTCGGCGCCGAGTTCACCGAGCTTGACGTCACTCCTCATCGCCTTCAAAACGTCCGAGTACTTAGCCTCGTCTGCCGTGATGACTAGGGCGTCGCTCCCGGAGCGATTGGCGCCTACCCTAGACTTCTTACTACCCTTGTTCGCCTTCTTTTCGGCCCTTGACGTCTTCGGTTTCCTCTTGTTCTTGACCAGGATCCAGGAGGCGTCATCCCCCTCTATTTCCCTGGTCTGGTGCGGCTGAGAACTTTCAGCCTGCCGTAACCCCTTACCACCGTCTTTCCTGAGTGGACGGACCTTTCCAGGTCCTTCCTCCCCCGGTTTTGGAGGTACCTGGCCGGGGTTCAGCTTCCCAGCCCCACTACCCTTGTTCGGGGTACTAACCCTCCGCGTTTTGGAGCGGCCTCCAAGGAGCTCATCCCCTGAAGACTGTCTGTCTTGAAGAATTGACTTGGTTTTCCATTTTGGTCCCACGAGTAGCTCGGGAAAAGAGGTCCACCACGCCAGAGCCCAGCATGACGCGGTAAGGGACAATTACTGTGGAGGGTGCCCAGGTACCCCACAGGCTCCGTTAAAGGCCTAGCTCATTATTTCATCCCCCCTGGCCATGCATCCCCTCGGCACGGGTGGCTTGACGCCTTGGGATTAGGGGTTAGGGACGATGGTCCTGGTCTAACTCGCAGTGACCATGGGGAGGGGTCGTCAAGCCCTTGGACAAAGTCCCTGCTGCCCCGAGTGATGTTTGTATGTGCGTATATGTGTGTGTATGTATGTGTGTGCGCGCAAAAAGTTCCAAAAGTGTCACTCATTTTTTGGCACTTATCCTTAACTGAATTGCTCACTACAAGTTGCATTCGACGCAGGATACAGTCCCGTTGCATTGTCTGTATCATCAAGGAGATTTTATATTCAATATGCGTTTCAAAAACTGACTCATTCTACAGGCATTTATCCTTCACCGATTTGTTGCAACGAGAGCATTTAACGATTGTTTTGTATTTAAAATGGGCTTAAAAGCTATATGGTCAGGGCTCAGTGACACCGCACCAAGCGGTGACTGACTTTTAATATTTTGTTCGTAAATTGAAAACCGAAAATAATTCATATCAATTCATTTATTCATTTGTTGTTGGATATCCTCAACTACAGGGTAGAAGGATGTCTGATTCAATTTGTGATCAATTGGATTTGCTACACACACATTTGTGCAATCAAATGGGTAATTTTATATTCGCGCTTTGTGTGAATTAGCTGAATCCCGACCATATAGCCAATATATAAGGTTTTAAAATCTCACTTATTTTTCGAGCACGATCAAAGAACTAAGTAGGTAAAGCTGCGTTGTCGATAGCATTTCTATTCTGGTTTTACTTATTTCTCCATGATTAGTAAAAAATGTGGATTCGTAACTAGTGAAGTCTTAATAGGATATAAAGTGTCAGCGACAAATACAGATTGAAGATTTTTTCAAGTCACGTTCCATTGACACAGGAATATTCCATCAAGGAGAGGTGGAGCAACTCTAATCTCCATAAAAGTGAGCGTTTTCAATGGCGTTAATTTAATAATTGAATTTTAATTTCATATTAATTTTTATTTTTTTATTTTTTTATTAATATGATTCATAGCTCTTGTGCAATTTAAATTCCATGGACTTGATTGGAGCCTTAAAATGTCATTCCAACGGCCAGAGCCGGCACAAGTTGGAAAAGAAAAAAAAATCAAGAATCGCTGGCTCAGATGGTGCAGTTTTAAAACACTTTGTAGGACTAATTAGACATACATCGGTTTAAGCGATTCATAGTCCACTTTCTAGAAACAAATTAGTGAGTGAGTTGGGAGTTGACGAGTTCTGCTTCAACAGGAGCAATTCAAAGTAACCTACTCCTATCTACCACTCACTCTTCCTTCACAACAGATCAAGGATTTAAGCTAATATTGTCTCATAGACATGTGGTAAAATGCGCATCTGCAACGCAAAACCATGCTGGAAGTGGTTGCGTGGGTTCCCGTTCCGGTTTAGGAAATTTTCGAGCTGCAAATTTTCTCGACTTCCTTGGGCCTAACAGTATCATCGTGTTAGTCTCACGTTATAAGGGTGTCAGGTCATTAGGCCGAATGGTCATTAGGCCGAACGGTTATTAGGCAGAATGGCCACTAGGCCGAATGAACTAAAAATTGCAAAAAGTGAAACATGAGAAGTTCTTCCTTCACCTTACCCCTTCTTCTTTCTCGCTTCTTCCTACTTCTATATTTCTTCTTATATTTCCTTTTTTTTCTTTTTTCTTCTTCGTTCCTCCATATATCTTCTTCCTACCTCTTTGTTACTTATTTTGTCTCTATTATTCCTCCTTTCTTCTTCCTTCTTCTTTCTCCCTGGCTCCTTCTTTCTTCTTCATTCTTCTTTATTCCTTCATTATTTTTCTTTATTCCTTCTTCTTTCTTGCTTCTTCCTTCTTCCTCTTCCTTCTTTCTATTTCCTTCCTTGTTCTTTCCCCTTTCATCTTCTTTCTTCCTTTATCTTTCTTTCTTCATTTTTGCTTCTTTTCCTTCTTGCTTTTTTCTTTTTGTTTCTCAATTCTTCCTTCTTTATTCTTTGTTTTACCTTTTTCCTACTTTGCTTCCCCTCTTCCCCTCTTATTTCTTCCTTCTTTTTTCTTCCTTTTTTCTTTTTGGCTCTTACTTTATCCTTCTTCCTTCTTCTTTCTTATTTCTTCTTTCTTTTTCATTCTTTTTCTTCCCTCTTCCTTATTCCTTCTTCCCTCTTCCTTATTCCTTCTTCCCTCTTCCTTATCCCTTCTTCCCTCTTCCTCCGTTCTTCTACCTTCTTACTTTTTTCTTCATTCTAGTTCCTTCTTTCTTTTTCCCACTCCCTTCTTCCTTCTTTCTTCTTCAGTTCTTTTTCTGCCTCTCTCTTTGCACTACTCACTTCCCACTCCCCACTTCTGTTTCGGCCTAAAGGCCTTCGGCTTCATGACCTAACGACCCAGCATCCGTTATAAGAATGCAAAAATGGTAACTTTGCTAAGAAATTGTAGGAGATTGCGACTGGTAGAATGGATATTTTGACGTTGGCTTTCTCAGTCTAATTTAATTAAGACGGCCGTGTATTGAACCTTTTTCAAGGGATAAGCTGTCGGCCGACTCTCGTTACATTCATTCCGTATGTAACGAGAGTCGGCCGACAGCTTATCCCTTGAAAAAGGTCCAATACACGGGACCGAAACGTCGGGCTATGCCAAACTAGCCGTCTTATTTAAATTAGACTGAGAAAGCCAACGTCAAAATATTTGCTAAGAAAACATTGAATAATAAGTGTCAAAACACATGGGCGTAGCCAGGATTTCGACCAGAGGGAGAGGAGACTTTTATGATCTGAATCGTAGCTTTGACAAAAGCTCCAAAAAGTTGTAAAGGAATTATTGCATATTCTAGACTAAAACTCATATATTTTGGTCATGAATATCAAGGGTTTTCCGTAACACAAAAAAAACTCACCGTCTCTTCACGAACAGTTGTCGTGGGTGGTTCAGGACCATATGGTACTTACGTCTTTTCTTCTTGAAAGAATTGGTACAGGCTGCCTGAAATCATCTTGGCTGGTTGAGAGGGACCATCCTCCTTGGCGATAAAAACCAACTGTTAAACAAAATACGCGACAGAATTTTGTACACCGAGTTTAGAGGATTGATCCCTCTGTAATTGACACGCTCTAGTTTTTGCCTTTTCTTATAGATTGAGCAGATGAGGCTAGCTAAACAGCCGATAGGCAGATCTCCCGATAATTTCTGATGCAGCTGCTTGCTTTCGTGTTTGAGAAGCTCGACCGGAATCTCGTCCTTCCATCAGCTTTACTGTTTTCAACTCGTTTAGAGCCGACTTTACTATATCCAGCCTTGGTGGTTCTACAGATTGTTCGTCACCGACCATGACCATTCTGCTCCTTATTATACCTTCATTTTCACCGTTCAGCAAATCTTCGAAATGCTCCTTTCACCAACTGGCTGCTACCATAGTCTTGTCTGTTAGTAAACTCCCCACTCGGTCATTGCACATGGCAGGCACTAGCGCAGTCTTATTCAGCGCTTCAGCTATCACACTCTCTTCATGCTGCATTTTTTCTGTGGTGGATTTCTTTTTCTTCTGCCCTTGCTACACTGTACCGATCTCTTTTGCAACGGGTACGAGTCGCTAGCATTGAACGCCTAGCAGCATTTATTTCGGCCGTCACTCGCTAGCGCTCTTCACCAAACCAACCATTTCGTTGTCGTCGCTATGCAGTACCTAATGGAACGTACACACGGTCAAGCAGTTTGACCAACATTGACTCCATCTCTCGTTTATTCAAACATCCATCACGTTTTACCAACAGCGGCACGAACAATCAATTTATTTGACCAACAATATCACACACGAACGACCGAAGCGCCAACTTGAGCACCAACCATCAAAAAATATATGCACGCTTAAAATCAATAACACAGAGATGTGTTTGCATCACACAAAACGGACCTAATGCGGAACATCCCCTAGATGAGCGACAGTTACACAGGCACAAAAATGCCTCGTACGATCGTGATAACGGTCCTTTTCAACATGTTAACGTTTGTACAGATTCCTTGTTTCATGAGGAACCAAATACTGTTGAAAATATTGAAATCCAAGCTTCAATAAAACCACACGAGCTATTTTTGTGGCTGTGTAACTATCGCTCATCTAGGGGATGTTCCGCATTAGGTCCGTTTTGTGTGATGCAAACACATCTCTGTGTTATTGATTTTAAGCGAGTGGGGATTTGTGCAACTTCACTACAAATGCTCAAACATGTTCGGCAAACCTTGACTCCACCCCCGACAACTCAAACCAAAATCAAACCGTTTTAATTTCTTCCAACCGAGCCGTCAACTGTCAAATGGTTGTTCGAACAACTTCACACACGTTCAAACAAAGCAGCAACCGAAGCGTTTTCGTGGGGGCGGAGTCAATGTTCGTCGAACTGCTTGACTGGTGTGTACGTTGCATAACACTTTTTGTGCTGTTGTAGTCACAACTCCGCGGATATTTTCCCATGGTGGCATCTGCTATTCGCTCGTCAAGCTGCTGGTTGTACTGTTCAGCAACCCTTTCAACTGACAGGCGTTGGATATTGAAACGCGTCGTTTTGTTGTTTCGTGAATTCGTGACATTGGATAGTCGCGTCCAAATTTTTGCAACTACAAGAAAATGATCCGGGTCAATGCTCTGGCCTCTGAAAGACCTTACATCTATAACATCCGAGAGATGCCGTCCGTCGATCAACACGTGGTCTGTGAGCAAAGGGTCGTCACTCGGATTTCGTCAGGTGTGTTTGCGGATAATCTTACGTGCGAAGTAGATACTGCTGATTCCCATCCCTCTAGCAGCAGCAAAAGTCACAAGTCACAGACCATTATTGTTGGTAGGGGTATGAAGGCTTTCCGTACCAATGACAGGGCGAAAAAAGTTTTCTCACCCGCTCTGCGTGTTTGCATTCCCGATGACAATATTTACATCGTGTGTTGACCACTCTCCGTAGGCGTATCAACGCATCCTTCACGTCATCAGGCTTATCGTTCGTTGGGGCATATATGCTGATCAAGATTTATTTGAAGAATTTGCCCTCCATTATCAACACGCTATTGTGGTCGCTTATCGACTTCCACCAGATAACTCGTCTCATCTGCTTCTGCTCCGATCACCATGAGGCCAACACCACGTTCTGCTCTGTCTCTAACGCTATATTGTGGTACTTGAATTAATTGTTCGCGATGGGACCCACCGCTCGGAATCCACGCTCTCCAGTCTTGGGCCACCGTATTTCCTGGATTGCTGCCACGTTCACGTCGACTTTGTAGAGGCCACGACCGTGTTGTAGAGCAAAAGACGCAACGATCAAAGGGAATCGGTATCGGGAGAACATCTTCCGGCAGGGAACTCTCTTTAACTGATTGCCAATTCCAAAACAAGAGGTGCAAGCATCATAAATCTTCATATTTGGCATTTCGCACGTGCATGCAAGAAGGAGTTGGAGTATGTGAACCATATATTTTCTTTCAACATTTTCCAGCTGATACATATGTTTGTCTGTGCTTAAAGGGTTGTAAGTGCAGGTCACATGAATTAATTGAAAGGATTTGATTAGAGCAAGAAATCGGCCGTATTGTCTCAAAAGAATAAAGATCTCAAACGTACCGTGAATTTTTCAGAACCAGTTCCTACCTATTAGAATTTAATTGAGCTCCGCGCCTTCTATTGATTGATTATAGGAAATGCAGTGAGTGTGTGTTTCTTTCATTCTTCTGAAATCTGAAATCAGTGAAAGAAGTCGTTGTTTTCCAAACAACCGTGCCGAACTTTCATTTTCCAAATCGGTCATTGCTCAATCTTCAACTAAAGCATTAATTCTGCAGCACCCTTGGCATATCGAGATCGCCATGCTGGCAGTTGCTTTTAGATATTTTTCGAACAAGTACCGGCACGATATGATTGGAAGGCAACGCCATAATTTTACTCTCCTCGATCGCCGTTGGTCAAGACTGAACCGCTCATTTTAACGTTTATTGAGCAAACAAATAAAGCTCGGCCTTAGTCCCTGATTATGAGATAAATTGTAATATAACCGAATGTCGGTTAGCACTTTGAAGGAGACCCGACTGTAGGCCATAAGTTGTAATACGACGGAAAATGATGTGGAAAAGCGTTTTGCGAATGTTTTTAATTTCTTATTTAGAAACCATTTTCATTCTATGTACAATGTACATACTCATTCAAACGCTTTCAATTAATAACTGAGAGAATGCTAATAGAATACTAAGTTGAAACAAGGACCAAGTTCCAGTTCGAATGTAGAGCCATAGAAGTTATGCAGTATGAAAGTTTGAGTATTTGTCATTCAATTTGGTTAAGTAGCCCGTTGTGTGATAACTACAACCAGGTTGATGAACAAGAAAGTGATTACCTTAATGGGAATTTTAAATTTTCAACAAACAAACCCGCTTGAGGGCGTCAAAAATATCGCAGCCAATTCTGAAGCCAACCAGCATTTCAACTGATTTCACACCACCGAAGGGAAACGCCAAACGTTGTCGAACCGTAATCGATTGTCGTCGGTTTGGTTTTGGGGTCCGTTGCTCAAAATGAGTAACGGCACTTTCCCACGCAATTTGACCATCCAACTTTTCTGCCGCCACCATTGATTTGTGGCATGCACTGAGAGTTACAGCCGGAACGAATGCCAAAAACTGATTGAACTTTTGAAACTCGAGTGTTTGGTTTGATGCTGGCCGCTGCTGCAATGGTGCGATAAACGCATCATCTGCAGCGCGGTGTGCTACAAAACCTAGTTCGAATTTGTAGCATGAGATTGGTAATTTATGGCCGTGCAAATCAAATGTTATGTATCCAGCTTGTCAGTGTGAGTCAATGCGTTGTATTACTCATCTGGATTCTGGAAACAGGGTGAGATTGATTATCAATTTCGTGTGGAAGAAAACGTAATATGTTATGATTTTTTCGTAAGCAAAAAATAATCAAGGGCGGAAAAATTCTAATGAATCACAAATTTTATTAAATAATACCAACAGTCTCATAATTCGATGTAAAAGTTGACCTGTAGTTGACCTAAAGCGAAAAAGGGCTCTTTCAAGACAGACACAATGGTATACATCACTTTGATATTTTCAAATAAAGCATCAGTATTGCAACACAGCATTCGTATCTTTGTCTGACAGTTGATAAATAAATGCATGTTCACATCGTTAAATCTAATTCAATAACCATTCAGCAGGCTAATGTGTGACAGATAATGTGCAATAATTTAATGCTTGGTTGTTACTTGGATTATAACTGCTTTTTATCCGAAGAGCTTTCAAGTGTTAGGGAGCTCTCTAGAAAATCATGTGGCCATGCTCTATTAAAAAGTACAAAAATATGACATGTTACTTTTTCTCGGATTAGCTTTCGGTTACGGGTAATATCGTTGAGGACGACGATTCACGATCGCTCATCCTCTGGCTGTCAACACAGTAGAAGCATAAGTACTAGAACCCCTACTAGGAAGGCAAAACAAGATTATAACATAATTGTATCAACATCAGTTATTTATAACAACCGTTGATATAATTGAGTTAAAATACATTATTATCAAATTTTTCTCAACAAAATTATAACAGAATTAGTTATTTTAACAACATCCTGAACCAAGTTTATAAAAGCCTTTGTTAGAAAAACTTTTGAACTCAGTAACACAATATGATATAAATTTGTTTTTCTCCCCTGTAGCTATTTTAGGTGTTTTGTCAAAATATGCTTCAATAAGCTTAATTTGGCTATGTTTTATGCATCATGTTGTATGGTATATTTAGCTTTATCATGCACATTGGTTTGATACTTATAGTACAGGTACTTTGGCTGCTAGCTCCAAGCAAACTATATGTTGCTGGCATTGAATTAATGGTGAAGTTTTGACCGCCAGCATTGCTTACAAGTATTGTTGGCTTACAAGTAATGTTTCAAAAAGTCCATGGCAAATTAGTATTACAATTTGAAAGTACAAAAACAAAAAATAATTCCAAAATTTGTAAAAAAAATGTTTTTGACTTTTGTCCAGGCTTTGGGCGAAAATACTCCTTAATGCGTCGATGCTCGATGGATTCGATGGATTGGCAAACACATCTACACCATTTAAAAACACCTTAATAAAGCTTTGAAAAAAAAACTACACCATTTTCTTAAGAATCCTGTGATTATTTTTGCGTTTAGTACCTAATTAAATGTTGTGTTTTTTTTTATTATTCCACTAAAATTTTTAAAGTTCTTCGTGTGTTATCAATTATTCAAATTATGAAAACCACGTGGCTCGGCCATGAAAAAAACACCCGCATAGCTCATGCGGTTAATCGTGGTCATTTTTTAACCCCCCTATCTCTTCCCATGTACGAGCACGTGGTTTTTGGATGGCCCACAAGTTGATATGTGGCCATTTCATTTCACAGTAAGATTTCAAATTCCAAGATATGCCAGGAAATATAAAATTGATGATTAAATAAATTGATAATTAAATTATAAAATAAATACCATGATTAATCACCTAGCGGTGTTTATGTTTTTCTCGTGTACTAAGAATTCTAAAAAGTGAATAAAACGTGTTTTTGTATTAATAACCTATTTTGGCCATCACTTTTGATCCCGATGTGGCCCATTTTTAATAGGAAATTATGGTACAGTATTTCCCATCGAATGGAACTAGTTGCGATTAAATCGTCTAGGGTAAGTGCCAAAAAGAATGAGTGACTATTTTTGCGCACATACATACATACACACATACACACGCACATGGATACACAATCTCAATTCGTCGAATGAGTCGATCGGTATATAACCACGGGAAGAAGAAAAAATATGAAAAATAAGTGATTAGCGAGGCGCAGGAAAAAACGGAGCACTACGATATGCGGAGGTTCTATGAGTCTGTCAATGGCGTGCGGAGAAAGACAGCGCCATCTCCCGTCATGCGCAACGACCAACAAGGGAATTTGCTGACAGATAAAACCTCGTTCGCTGTGTTTACGTTTTCGCTTCCTCGCGTTGGCGTTATTTTCTCCCGAACCCGTTATGGGAGGTACCGCAGCCAATTCGGTCGCGAATAAAACGCGAAAGCGTCCATTGAAGGAGGTTGAAGGAGGAGTCCATTGAAGGAGGACGTTCCCGGCGGCCCATCAAAGGCGTGCTGCGTGGCCTCGACGAAAAGGAGCTGAAGGAAGCTCTGGAGGAAAGCGGTCTGAAGCCGACCAACATTTACAAAATTCTCCGGCATGCCACTTCCCGGTTCTACCGTGATCAGCTCTACCTGGTGCACCTGGAGCATGGTACTACCACGATGAAGGACCTCAAGCAAATCAAGGCCATCAAAATCACTGTCGTCGAGTGGACAAAGTACAAGCCCGTGTATCTCGACGGCCATGGCACGCGAAACTGCTTCATAAACGCACGATGCACCCGGTGCGGCAGTGACCACGGCATCGAGCGAATGGAAGAGGCTGACCCCAAGTGTGCCAACTGTGGGGAAAACATCGGGCCAGCAGAAAGGCCTGCCCGAAACTCGCGAAGTTATGCGTAATCCGCAAAAAAGCTTCCCCAAAAATCGTCCAGCCCAAAGCTCTACCCCTTGCTCGACGGGGGCCGTGTCCCCGGGCCCCCACAAATCTTATGTACCAAAACCAACCTTTTTTGTACATTTTAGGGCCCCCACAAACTGTCGGCCCCGGTGCCACTTTCCGGCTAAATGCGGCTCTGTATTCAGCCAACTTGCGGCTCGGCTTCGAAGCTGAAAATCCCGGTTCGATAAGATTTACACTCCGGGCCTTTTCGTAGTTGAAAATGGCTACTACGTTGGGTCTGGTAAATTGAAATGCTTGCTCGCTCAAGCGCAAAATCGTCGAGTTCAGCGATTTCCTTCAGAAGAAGGAGATTTACGCGGCTTTTATCACCTAGTATCAATTCCGGGTTTAAGACTGGTGATGTTCGATAGAACAAGCTCAACAGAGGGGAAGGAGTGGCAATCGTCTTGCGGTGCAATATCGCCTGCCGCCTGCTGCCGGAATTCAATCTCAAAATCATCGAAACCATGGGAGTGAAAGTCACCACACCCGTCGGAGTTGTCACGTTCATTGTGTCTTACTGTCCCACACAAGCCAAAGTTGACGACGGCACGTCGGCCGTACAATGAAGGGATATAGTGAAGCTCACTCTGTGGCAGGGGCAGTTCTTCATCGCTGGAGACAGGACCGGATTTAGCCGGAAGGGGGCCCCGGGGCCGACGGTATGTGGGGGCCCCAAAATGTACAAAAAGGTTGGTTTTGGTACATAAGATTTGTGGGGGCCCGGGGCCACGGCCCCCCCGGCCCCCCCATAAATCCGGCCCTGGCTGGAGATCTGAACGCAAAGCACCAATCGTGGGGAGACACCGTCTCAAACCGGAACGGAGTCGCATGGTCCAACGACGAGCTGGAGGGTCACTACACCATCCTGAGCCCTGACAGCTGTACCCGGTTGACACGGTCCGGGGCCCATGCAACACTCGACATCTTCATCACGAACATGAACGGTAACGTCTCCCAGCCGGTCGTCTTCCAGGAACTCAGCTCGGACAACTATCCGGTAGTGGCGGAAGTTGGAACTTCGGTGAAACGGCACGAGCTAACCCGGCGAAACTACTACCAAGTCGACTGGGGTTGGTTTCAACGGTGCGTGGACGAGAACATCGATTACCAGTGTCATCCGAAGACGTCGACGAGCAGCTGAATGCCATCCAGGAGGCGCTCTCCCTAGCCCGCGAGCAGAATGTACCAAAGGCACAGCAGGTAAGCAACACCCTGACCATTGATACACTAACCAAAGATTTGATCCGTCTACGAAATGTCACTCGCAGGTAGTACCAACATACTGGGCTGCCTGCGATTAAGACCTGGTGCAATTTCATGACTAAAATTATCCAAGCCAGAATGGTGGACCTCAGAAATAGTGATTTTTCCAATAAGATCCGCGCTCTCCCAGACTGTGCTAAGCCGTTCTGGAAGTTGACTAAAATTCTAAAATCCAAGCCTCGGCCCATTCCACCTTTGATCCCACTAGACCAGCGGTTCTCAACCTGGGGTACATGTACCCCTGGGGGTACCTTCGCTGGCCCTAGGGGGTACCTCGGACAAAAATGTGTAATGGCGGACGTATTACAATTCCAATCAAAACTCATTGATAAAGTTTTAATAATTGTGTATTTTCTATTTCATAAATTTATATTGTACATAATATGCAAGGCGATCAATAAATCCCAATTTAATCCTGCCTTCCACAATCAACACAATGGATGAAGGGCTACGGAACAAAAGATCAAACGAACAAAACGTTGAATGAACTTTTTTTTTACTAAAGCTCGGTTGCTTCGTTGCAAGAGGATTAAAAGCATCCTTCTTCGGAAGCCTTCTACCAAGCAGCTCGAAGTCCTCCTTTCAAGAGGCTCGGAAGCCTCCTTTCAAGAGGCTCGGAAGCCTCCTTTCAAGAGGCTCGGAAGCCTCCTTTCAAGAGGCTCGGAGGCCTCCTTTCAAGAGGCTCGGAAGCCTCCTTTCAAGAGGCTCGGAAGCCTCCTTTCAAGAGGCTCGGAAGCCTCCTTTCAAGAGGCTCGGAAGCCTCCTTCCAAGAGGCTCGGAAGCCTCCTTTCAAGAGGCTCGGAAGCCTCCTTTCAAGGGGCTCGGAAGCCTCCCTTCAAGAGGCTCGGAAGCCTCCGTTCAAGAGGCTCCGAAGCCTCCTTTCATGAAGCTCAAATGCCTTCTTTTCTAGAGACTCAAAAGCCTCCTTTTGTAGAGGCTCGGAAGCCTCCTTACAAGAGGCTCGGAAGCCTCCTTTCAAGAGGCTCGGAAACCTCCTTTCAAGATCCTTTCTAGATACTCGAAAGCCTCTTTCCAAGAGACCACGAAGCCAAGAGGTTCAGAAGCTTCATTCCAAGAGGCTCGGAAGCCTGCTTTCAAGGGGCTCGGAAGCCTTTTTTTTCTAGAGGCTCAAAAGCCTTTTTTTCTAGAGGCTCAAAAGCCTACTTTCCAGATCCTTTCAAGAGACTCAAAAGCCTTTTTTGTACAGGCTCAAAAGCCTCCTTTTCTAGAGACTCGGAAGCCTCCTTTCAAGAGGCTCTGAAGCCTTTTTCAAGAAACTCGGAATGCTCCATTAGAGAGGCTCGGAAGCCTCTTTTCATGAGGTTCGGAAGCCTCCTTTGAAGTGGTTAGGTTGCCTACTTTCAAGAGGCTCGTAAGCCTCGCTTCAAGAAGCTCAGAATTCTTCTTTCAAGAGGCTTGGAAGCATACTATCAAGAGGCTCAGAAGCTTCCTTTCAAGATGCAAAGTGGCTCGAAAACCGCCTTCAAGTGGCTCCGAAGCCTCTCTACAAGAGGCTCAGAAGCCTCTAATAAAGAAGCGCGGAAGCCTACTTTAAAAGGATTCAAAAGCTGAAAAGAGCTTCCCTTCAAAGGGCTCGGAATTATGTTTTCAAGAGGATTGGAAGCTTGCTTTCGAGAGGGGGTACCTCAATTAATGCAAAAGTTCGAAAAGGTACCTCTTAAGAAAAAGGTTGAGAACCGCTGTACTAGACAACAATGACTCCAAAGATCGCTTGATAGCTCCTGCAGAGAAGGCAGCCGAATTAGGTCGCCATTTCGTCAGCTCACACAATCTTGGACAGAACATCATCAGTCCACATGAAGCAGCCGTTAGCGAGCTTGCGAACAACATCCATCTGACTCCAAACGACTTTTCTGAGGAGTTGGAGATCTCAGCTGGCAAATTGACGGCCTATTTCAAATCATCAAAAAACATAAAGGCCCCAGGCTTCGACAGCATCCTAAATCTCGAGCTCAAACACATGAGTGCTCCTATTATTGAGCACCTTTCGCTGATTTTCTATCAGTGTATACGACTCAGCTACTTCCCATCGTCCTGGAAGTCTGCGAAAGTCATGCCCATCAGGAAGCCTGGGAAGGATCCTTCCTCTCCGAAAAGCTATCGTCCCATCAGTCTTCTCTCAACCGTACACTCGATCAACCGTACACCAACTGGCCCGAGTTACCAACGTCCTCAGACGGAACAAGCATGTCTCTCACACATCCGCCATGGCCTTACTCGATGTCGAGAAGGCATTCGACAATGTATGACATGATGGTCTGGTGTACAAACTACAACGCTACAATTTTCCCTGCTAAATACCTAGTGAATATCGTCCGGAACTAGCTGTCGGCAAGGGGGGGAGGGTCATTTAGCCGAAACCCATTTGGCCGGAAGCCAGTTGGCCGAATGCCACCCTTTCGGCCAAATGACCCTTTCGGCCTAATGGTCTGTTCGGCCAAATGGTATATTCGGACAAACAGTTTTCGGCCTAGTGGCATTCGGCCAAATGGCTTTCGGCCGAATGGGTTTTGGCCAAATGACCCTTCCCCGTTATCAAATGATTATTGTAAATATTTGTGTAAATAGTAGAGTAACTGTACTAGTTTTGGCCATGTTCTTAATTTCGTCAGTTTCTCGCATAACTCCGAAAATATAGAAATTTTTGAGGGTTTTATTAGCTCAAACAGGAGATTTATCCCTTATACTTCTTCGCATGTTGAAACAGATTGATAGTTTTTAGAAAAAATGCATTTATCAGAGTTGGCCAAATTTGGAACTAAGGTGGTCAAAACCAGTACACTCACCGTAGTTAGGTTATCAAATTTTAAAAATTACCCGATGCCTTTTTTAAACTACCTTGCAAAAATAGATAAACTTTTATAAATTAAAATTAAAACAATTTAAATTAAAATCTAAACTAAAGGTGAAGGGCCCAGAGGCAAACCACTTGAAATGCTATAAAAAAATGTGTACGACAAAAAAATGGAAAGTAAATGAATTTTAACTAACTAAAAAAAATTTAACTAAAATTTGAAGAAGTGTTTTTTGAGCCACCTTAATCCACAGTCAAGCGAGCCCACATTCTTTATTATCGAGAACATCACACTCTATGCCCCCAACAAAATGGGCTGAGCGGATTTGTATAGAGAGTGAAGACTTTAATTGGTCTCTACTAAGGTCTCGACCTATTGATGGTTATGTAAATCTAGTCGTAGAAGGACGAAGAAGCTGGTGATGGCGGCGTTGCTTCCCGAAGTAGAGCATCAAGATTCGAGTAAATTGTGCAACAGATGGCGCTAGTGTTGATGATGAAGATAAATTCTTAACTAATTTTTACTAAGAGTTACGTCTCAGGTACGAGTCTCGGGGTCTCGACTAGAAATTTTTTTTTTTTGAAGCGAATATATAGCCACGTATACTTAGTATACGAGAAAGGCAAAAATTAAATAAAGTCAATAATTTTTTTTAAGTTCTTTATTAAGGTGTTTTTTTTTTGCCTTTCTTGTACAACAAAGTTGTACCGAAAGGCTATCATTTCACTCCAAAATCGAACTTTTTATAGAAATCTCGGAGACCCATGATGTTATATACCAATCGACTCAGCTCGTCAAACTGAACAAATGTCTGTCTGTCCGTGTGTATGTGTGTGTGCACACGAAAACCGAAAAACATTAGCCAATTTTTCATATAGTAATTCTTAACCGATTTTCTCGCAACAAGTGGCATTCGACAGTGGACAAAGCCTTGTTGATCACTATTAAATTTGATAACGATCGACCATTGCATTTAAAAGTTATTGAGAAAATGGAATCGAACTATATAAGTGCCATTTAAGGTTGGTGTCTTGGCTAAATGCGAGAAAGGCAGTATCACCACTCGGTGAATTAAGTTGGGTTTTTATTTCTAGATTAAGTTTAACACCGGGTAAAGTCAATTAGGTGTGCGTACTTAACCTTTAAATCGAGAGTATCGCGACAAATTTCTAACTGAAGGGTCGGAGGGGTGATTTTATTTCAATAGTTGAAATAGAGTTCCGGAACTGTTCCGTTTTCGCAATAACTCAATCACTACTGCACAGTTTCTGCCCATTGATCACCATATGGCAGCTTCGTCGATATGGTGTGTATGTGTGAACGGCAAAGCTTATTTCTTCAAATCCTTTCAACAGCTTCCCTCCATTTATCAACCTCTGCTCGATGTGTTTCCTGCTGAAGCCCGTGTGATCCTACGTCCTTCCGAATTCTGCACCGGCTCATGTTCCAATGTGAAAGGAAACCAGGCCGTCAACGGCTCACTCTGCCGTTGCATTGCTCTTGGTAATCTGAACGTGTGAGATAAATACCTCTAGTTACAGTAGGATATGCTTTTACACCCCTGCTTTTACGAGTTTCTAGGTATTCAAGGATTTTCAGGTGGGGGAGCAGTGTACCGACAGTTAGAGAATCTTTTTCGCTGGGTGCAAAAAATGGCTTATTGCCGTGACGCCTTTGAATATTGTTTTGGGAATTGCCAAACTGTTTTGCTTTTCTGGTACAAAAAACTGTTGTCTGAAAGTGGAAAACCCCAATAATTATGATAATGAAACAAGGCACTGTCTCATGATTCCAATGTTCATCACATGACACATTGCGCAGTCAGTCAACAATTGCGTATAAATAATGTGACAATTTATTCGCCAAATCGAATAACCAACTATCGCATCTTAATGTATGCCAACAATTCCAAAACATCCCAAAAAATACGAATCACTTTAACACTTCTCATTTTTTATAGAAATTCCATCGTTCAAAGAAACCAATCTTCAGTAAATACCCGACAAGCAGTTCAAAGTGTTGGAAAAATCATCGGAAACATTGTCAATATAGTATCCACCTTGGGTGTGCTATCACTGCACAGGTGGTCAACAAGGTGGACAAATTTTTAATATGGACAAATATGGACTAACTGCACGGCTAACTGTGTTTGTGAATCCCAAAAGTCGTGAAACTTAAATTTTGAAATTTCTGAACGATTTGTTGTTGCTACGAATGTTTATGCTTGAAGTACCTGTCTGTTAAAAGTTGCCAAAAAATACAAAACAATTTTTTCCGCCTGGTCGTAAGAAAATTCCCAATTCTGCAAAGCTGTGCATTGCACTGTGCAACATACAACGAGTCCCCGGATTCGAGAAGTCCATAAAAGGGCGCCCAATGAAGTGCAACGATGCGATATATGTCGGGATGCATGGCGAAGTGTGTGCGCGTATGTGTGGCTGTGTATGCTCCCAACCCCGTCGAAAGGTGTATTCTCTGGAATGCGATGCAACTCAAGTCCTGTGAAAGCTTCTCAAGTGTGATGTGAAAGGTGGAAAATCTGAGCGGCAACAGGTGTACTGCCATCCTGGCTTTCATGGTGCGGGTTGGGATTGTGCCGGGGTCGGGGGAGTTACTAACGACGACTGCAGGCGCGTCAATGTGTGTAACGAGAAAATGAGCTTTACCGGCTTTAGCGAATGGTGTGAGGTGGCATGTAATGAGTTTCTCCCATGAATACAGCATCGAATTCCAGCGCACACGGAAGAGGTTGTTCGCAAGGTTGAATAATTGATAGAGGAAAGCACACACGTGGGCTTATCCGGATGCATGTGCATTGTGCATGGAACAAACAGAAGCATCGGCAGTGAAGCGATGCAGCGAGCCAGCGAATGAGCGCGGAGCTGAGGTAATTCAAGGATAATGCCTAATGGGATACTCGTAATGCACACGCTTAATCAGCTGCGAAAATGATTGTTTCCTCGATGATGCAATTGACAGGTTGAGGTGAGAGCCGAGCATGAATTATGATTAACGGAAACACATTAGCTGATGGATTGATTTACATCAGATCAGAAGGATAAAGTCGTCCGTTAGAATCAGATGCAGCATTTCAAAGCTGGGGTGTTATGAAGGGTTTTTATAACATTTCACTAGTATTTATAACTAGAATTATGATTCAACAGGATGTTTTTGCCCCTACATTTGTTATTAAGCATTTTGTTTGATTTTTCAAATTTGGATAATTTTGCGAACGACCTCCAAAAATTTAGCTCATGGACATCAAATCTATTAGTAAACACATACATACACACGATTTGAGTTGTTCAAATCCTTATACAATTTAAGTATATGAAAATAAAACGTTTATTTGTGTGTATTTCGGCCTTCCTCATCCAAGGTATCCGTACCAAACGCTGCATGAATTATGATTTGTTATAATTTTCTATAATTTTAATTAGGGGGAAAGACGGCTTTGGCAGGTTTTGTTCTATTATTGGCAGGGGGTTTTTGTCCACCAAATTTTATGAAATTTGGCCTCAATATTCTTTGATATGCAAAGAATGTTTAGGCCAAATTTGAGCCTAGTCAATCATAAAAAAACCCCTGCCAATAATAGAACAAAACCTGCCAAAGCCGTCATTCCCCCTACTAATGGAACATATTTTATAACCGAATCTGTTACAAAAAAAAGCATATAACTAAATAACAAGACCTGTTAAAAAGCTGTTACATTACTCTTGTCGGGAAACACTATGATTAGGGTGTCGAGAATGTTTCCCATCCGAAAACAACCTAGACCGGACCGAGAATCGAACTCGCCATCTCCGGATTCACGACTTGGTGAAAATGATTGCAGCTCATACTATTTATACTAATCTATACTAGGTAATATTGCTGTGTCGAGAGCCTCTCTTTAAGTATCACATCAACATTTCCTTCCCCACCTTTAGTTGGGGTACATATGCGTAGTCAAGAGTAGTAATCCTCAAGCTTTTGTAATGTTTGTCTTAATAGATTGAAATCAAGGACTTCACCAACTTCAAACCCCTGGGCCAATTTCAACCAAATTTGGTACACACATTCTCTATCCTGATGGGAAGATTATAGATAGTATGAGAGATTCATTTAGAAAAGATGGTTGTTTTGAAAATTGAGATGGTGTTTAAAAAAGAAGAAAACGAACAACTGTGTGTTACTTCTGAACCCGTTTCCCAATCTATACCAAATTTGGTGCACATATTCTTTATCTGATTAGACGATTATACAGGGGTGGAAGAATAAATTAACACAAAGGCAGGTATGATGTGAGTTTGTTTAAGGTATTGCAATTTTGTTAAAACTTTGAAACCTGTTGACCGATTTCAACCAAATTTGAGAGAAAGGTGATCGCGTGGAGCAATTAATTCGAAACAATAAAGATGGCTTCATGTAGAACAATGGTGGAAAAGGAGAAAAAGGAGGTATTTTTGGCCAAAATTATGAATTAACTTCAAAAATTTGTGGTATTCGTGATCAGGGTTTGAATCCAAAGGAGAATGAGAAAGTCTCTCACTTATCATGTCTGTATACACTCTCGATAGGCACCATACCGTGAGAGACGTTTTTCGGTTGCTGTTACGATAATGAACTGATTCGAGGGGGCTACAACCCATGATACATTTCTTTTAATAAGCCCCAATTGCGGGAGCACCGGTTCTGATGATGCATTTCAACTTGTTTTACACAGCTGTGTGAAAAAAAGATGGTCCCCAACATAAAATGAGCGAGAAAAACGTGTTCTATCAAACCCCCTTAGTGGGGGCGGCCCATCCGAATCAACTTGTATACAAGTGCGATAGTTTTGTTTTCATGGCTTGTTATGATTCGAAGAGGTTTTCGCCTCTCTTTTATCGTTTTTTGTTGCCTATCGAGAGCGATTTCTGCAAACCCTGTTCGTAATAAAATAAGATACCTAGATAAGAAAAATCTTTATTCTTGAAACCACACAAAGGGACATGAGACCAATTTTCGGCATAGTTCCGATTCTTGTCATATTCTACAAAACTAACAAAGTTAAATCACTTTTTGACTGTATGATTGTTGCATAAAATAATATTGGTCATATAAAGGTTTTGGGTAGAACATATTCAGTAAACGTCATATTGTGATATTTATTTTATATTTCATTAAGATTTCTTTTATAATTATAAAATATAATAAGGCAAGGATTTCATTTCATTTATTTAGTTCACATCTAAACAGATAACACTGAATCAATAATATGACGCCACAATACACGGTTTGAGGCCGCATCTCTCCATCCTTGAATGCGCCCCACGCTCGCCAAGTCGTTTTGCACCTGGACTGCCCACTTTGCTCGCTGTGCTCCACGCCGTCTCGTACCTGCCGGATCGGAAGCGAACACCATCTTTGCAGGGTTGCTGTCCGGCATTCTTGCAACATGTCCATCAAGGTAGGTGCATCAAGGTAGACGAATTCCTCGACCACCTCCAAGGTATCCCCGTCTATCGTAACACTGCTTCCCAGGCGGACCCTGTCGCGCTCGGTTCCGCCCACAAAGATGTACTTTGCCTTCGATGCATTCACCACCAGTCCAACTTTGGTTGCTTCACGTTTCTGGCGGGTGTACAGTTCTGCCACCTTTGTAATTGTTCGGCCGACAATGTCCATGTCATCCGCGAAACAAATAAATTGACTGGATCTGTTGAAAATCGTACCCCGGCTGTTACACCCGGCTCTCCGCATGACACCTTCTAGCGCAATGTTGAACAACAGGCACGAAAGTCCATCACCTTGTCTTAGTCCCCGGCGCGATTCGAACGAACTGGAGTGTTCGCCCGAAATCTTCACACAGTTTTGCACACCATCCACCGTTGCTTTGATCAGTCTGGTAAGCTTCCCAGGGAAGCTGTTCTCGTCCATAATTTTTCATAGCTCTACGCGGTCTATACTGTCGTATGCCGCCTTGAAATCAAACAGATGGTGCGTTGGGACCTGGTATTCACGGCATTTTTGAAAGATTTGCCGTACAGTAAAGATCTGGTCCGTTGTCGAGCGGCCGTCAACGAAGCCGGCTTGATAACTTCCCACGAACTCGTTCACTAATGGTGACAGACGACGGAAGATGATCTGGGATATCACTTTGTAGGCGGCATTAAGGATGGTGATCGCTCGAAAGTTCTCACACTCCAGTTTGTCGCCTTTCTTGTAGATGGGGCATATAACCCCTTCCTTCCACTCCTCCGGTAGCTGTTCGGTTTCCCAGGTTCTGACTATCAGTTTGTGCAGGCAAGTGGCCAGCTTTTCCGGGCCCATCTTGATGAGCTCAGCTCCGATCCCATCCTTACCAGCTGCTTTATTGGTCTTTAGCTGTTGAATGGCATCCTTAACTTCCCTTAAGGTGGGGGCTGGTTGGCTTCCATCGTCCGCTGAACTGACGTAGTCATCTCCTCCGCTGCCTTGACTTTCACTGCCTGTACTCTCAGCGCCATTCAGATGTTCCTCGTAGTGCTGCTTCCACCTTTCGATCACCACACGTTCGTCCGTCAAGATGCTCCCATCCTTATCCCGGCACATTTCGGCTCGCGGCACGAAGCCTTTGCGGGATGCGTTGAGCTTCTGATAGAACTTGCGTGTATCTTGAGAACGGCACAGCTGTTCCATCTCCTCGCACTCCGCTTCTTCCAGGCGGCGTTTCTTTTCCTGAAAAAGGCGGGTCTGCTGTCTCCGCTTCCGTCTATAACGTTCCACGTTCTGCCGGGTACCTTGTTGCAGCGCGACCGCCCGTGCTGTGTCCTTCTCCTCCAGAATCTGTCTGCACTCTTCGTCGAACCAATCGTTCCGTCGACTTCAGTCGCTCTAGGTCGTACCGCGGCGGTCGTCGATATCGAACATTGTTGATGACGGATAGTTTTGGGCGCAGTTTAACCATCACCAGATAGTGGTCAGAGTCGATTTTAACGCCACGATATGTCCTGACGTCGATAATGTCGGAGAAGTGCCGTCCATCAATCAGAACGTGGTCGATTTGTGATTCTGTCTGCAGTGGTGATCTCCAGGTGTACCGATACGGGAGGCTGTGTTGGAAGTAGGTGCTGCGAATGGCCATATTCTTGGAGGCGGCGAAATCAATTAGTCGTAGGCCGTTTTCGTTTGTCAGCCGGTGTGCGCCAAACGTCTCAATAGTCGGTCTAAACTCCTTCTTTTGGCCAACCTGAGCGTTCAAACCTCTTGTGATGATTTTGGCGTCATGACTTGGGCAGCTGCCGTACTCACGTTCCATCTGCGTGTAGAATGCGTCCTTAACATCATCAGTGCTTCCGGAATGAGGGCTATGGACGTTGATTATGTTGAAGTTGAAGAACCGGCCTTTGATCATCAACCTGCACATTCTATCATTGATCGGCCACCACCCGATCACGCGCCTTTGCATATAGCCCATCACTATGAAAGCTAATCCCAGCTCGTGTGTGTTGCCGCAGCTCTGGTATGATTCATCTAAACGTTCGCACCATTGATTCCTTCCAAAAACCTCCTGCAGCGCTACGATGCCGAATCCACGGTGCTTGAGCACATCGACGAGTATGCGTGTGCTCCCGATGAAGTTGAGAGATTTGCAGTTCCACGAACCGAGTTTCCAACCGCTAGTCCCTTTTCGTCGCGGTGGTCTTCGCCGATGGTTCCGGTCCGTACTCTCTTGTTGATTGTTCACGGATTATGTTTCTTTAAACACTAGCTTGCAGGGCCTGTCACCAACCCCCCTAAATTTCCGGAGGACCATTCCTCCTTATTCCCGGTGAACCATGGTGCACAGTTTCACTTAGAGTCCCTCGCTGGCACTCGGACGATGATCAGCCGCCCCTAACATGGAGAACAGGCGCTGTTGTGAGCCGATCCTGACATGAAGAACAGACGCTCAGTTATATTTGTACCTCCGGAGAGAAGCAAGCCCCCCCCCCCTCCCTGTCATCATGCGACCATAGTTACCACCGGGGTTGGTTACCCGATCTTCCCCATGGTTGCTCGTATCCCGGCCAGCACCACGAGAAGGTAGGGATAGGAGTTGCTGGGTAAGAGGCTAAGGACCGCGAGGTGGGGTTCATTTTATTCCTTCAGGTACGCGAAGTACCAATGGTACGCTTTACCCAGGATTTGACGTGCCTGTATTCTTCAGTACTTAGTTCAAATATTGGCATATTCACGTAAAAAAAGCATCATATCCTCTCAAACAGAAAATGATTTAACCAATGACGACACGGGCAATCGTTCTCTATAGTTTATAACCTCTTTTTATTAGCTGATGAAAGCGATTAAAAAACCAAAAGCGATGATAATTATTTTGTTATCACACGGCAATAACACGTTAACTAATATTTCATATTCTGGAGGTGAAGTGTTGAACTATCTATCTTATTTCTTATTTATATTTCTGGTGGTTTTCGCATGAAGGATGAGGGTAACAAAGAACATTGGCATCCTACGAATAGATTAAGATAATGTATAAAAATAGACCGATGAAAATTATTATTATTATTATTGTAACTTAAAACTGTACACACAAAGAATATTTTACAGTTTACGGTAGTTTTTTACCAAGCTTTCAACAGCTGAACGGTAAATAAAACGATTACAGTACGTTCGGTACTTGAATTTTTAAGCGAGTTGTCAAAAAGTATCATACGTGACGTGATTTTGAAAAACTACCGTACCGTTCGGTAATTTCAGTAGCGTAGGAACCAAATCGTTCCGGATTTTTTTTCCTTGTTTTTAATGTTGTTTGAGAATTTTTCGGAAATTACAATTATGATCATTCAAAACAACCATCTTCTTAGTTTTATGTCAGTGTATTTTTTCTCTATAACAAACAGAATGATAATCAAATTATTCATGAACAGCGAAACTTGATGATAGCACTTAATTGACCTATGCCGTCAAAATTTTTTATTCGCTTAATCGATTCTTTGGCTTTTTTAAGGTCAACTTTCCCAAAGAGCTCATATTTTATTACGCCTCTAAGTATTTAACTTATTTCTAGATAATGTCCCGCATTTAACTTATTTCTAGATAATGTCCCACGAAATAGAGAAAAATTGAATACATAATTAACTATTTCTCAGTATTATCAAAGACATATTAGATTTTTAAAATATATGATTTTGACTGAAGCAAACATTTTGTAAGGCAATCATATGGATCATAGAAGTCAAGATTAAAATGTGAATCTGTGATTCAGACAAAATTATCTCTATAGTTTGTATTTACTCAAGCCTTGTGGGAAGGCTCAAATCTCATCCAGGATTCGAATCAAGCGCGAGTCAAACCTCACCCGACTCATTGCCCAGAGAATCGTTCATCGTTCATGTTCGACTCGCAATTTGCATCATTACATGATTTCAACGTGTTTTTCTTTGATGTGTTCATAAAAATAACTTTCTATGCTTAAAACAATGGATAGTATACCAGAACATAAAATTCTCATTGATTGGGTTTGACGCTTTTTTTCGGCAAATGAGCAAAACGATGCGATTTTGTGTGAATAACTCAAGGCTACAGATCGCAAGCGAGTTAACCGCGCATGAGGCTTCGATGATTTAGATTTGAACATTATTCTGCCAACACTGGCTTCCATTTGTTTGGATTTTTTGTTTAAATATAAAACAACATATGAAAATGTTCCTATAGCAGTTGCTATAATGTATGAAAGCAGTGCTAAACTTTGTTCTAAAGGGGGTGTCAATAAATTACGTACTGAAGCGACGATTTTATTACTGAGTACCAAAGAACCACAAAAAATCTCCAGTTTCAAATTGATTGATGCTTATACCCTGGAAACCTTATAAGCAAATTTTGCTTCCATGGATTTCTTGCTGCGTGATTGCTTGGAGTTCCTTCCTTGGAAGGACCCCAGTTGGAGACCGACTTCCAGAGTGTTGATATTCCGATAGTTGCGTCGAATAACTTGATGCAAAAAAGTGCTCTAAAAAAAGAATGTTGTGTTCAACGTAACCTCACATTTCGGGAAAATTTTAGGCCGGTTTCTGGTGTCCAAGTAATTTAAAATAGGAAGGGATTTTCGATATACCGTGGTTCATATTCCACGGCTTCAACCAGAATAGACTTTAAAAAATATGATCTAGTTAACCCTTTCATGACGGTCCTGAAAAGGTTAATTCTTCATCACAGTATCTACTTTTGTTAGGTAATTTAGATTATTCAGAAATTAATTTTCGAGATTCGATATCATTGTTTATATCGCTACTAAAAAATAATATTCTAACAAAATTATATACACCAGACATTTGCTGAAAGCCCTTTAACTGCAATTCTATAGTTGCAACAGTTTTACAGTTACCAGACAGGGGACCGCTAAATTTGAAAACTATGTGAAACTCAATGACAGCTACATTGCGCTGCACATTCAGCGTTGCACAATGGTCCACAGAGCGAAATTAAGTGGAAATTAGTATTTTGAGCCTGAAATAGCAGAGTTAGAAAAAACCTTTGTTCCACAAAGTTGTTCCAAATAGTAAGAACTTTATCTGGATGGTGATAAAAATTAGTCTGGTCCTCATTTTCATGAAATGTAAAAATCAACTTTTTTAATTGCAAGAATAGGGGTGAACATTCTTCTGTAAAGTTGTAGGCTAGCTAATTCCAATCATTTTGCTAAAAAATGTTTTCTGTAGCTCTTAAATTGACGAATTTAAAGCATTTTTCTCATTTAGACTTAGGTGGTTCCACATAAAACAGTTTTTCTGTTCTAACTTTTTTTCTTCAAATTTCTCAGTTTAGTCGTCTTCGGACGACTTTTAGCGCTTTTTGAGACGCAACTTTTCGTGATAGTAGCTTGTTGATATCTTTTGCAGATGAAAAGTTATTCGCATTTTGCCAAAAAAAATGGGTTTTTTTAAATGGCAATATCTCTGGATGGCGCAGCCATAATTTCAATCTTTTAACACCATTTCAAAGAGTAAGCCCTAGAGTATATCATATCAAAAAATCAGGGAGGTGTTTTTCTTGTATCTAAAGTGACATCGGTTTAAATTTGTTAATTTTTGCCTTTCTCGTACTTCAAGGTGTGACGAAAATACTCCAAAGACGATTTTATAATAGAGCACCAGAGATCCTTAGTGTTATAAACCAATCAACTAAGCTCGACGAGTTAAGTTGATGTAATTGTATGTTTGTAAGTATGGCAAAAAAATTGCATTCACCTTTCTGGTATCTATACTTGACCTGCTGGCACACATCGAGTAAAAGTGAAATATCTGTTTAGTCTGGTGACCAAGTTGCACCAAACCACCATTCCTCACAAAATTATCAATCTCTATCTATTTTCCAAGATCCAAAGGTATATTAGCAATTTTGAATATAAAAATTGCGGTTGTAGAAAAATGTACAATAATAAAACTGAGCATAATTTCCATGAATGACCCATTCTTTGGGAGTGTTTATTGTTTATGTAATTTCCAGAAAAAAACAAAACTTCCATAAATAAACCAGAATAGAAATAAAAACTGCTAAAATTTCCACAAAATGATTGTATATTCCATAAAAATTTTAAAAAAATTACTGAAATCAATGAAGAACAATAAAATTAAATAAAAATTTTCATTGAAAAATACAGAAAAAAATAAAACGGAGCATAATTTGCATGAATGACCCCTGCTTTGGGAGTGTTTATTGTTCAAGGAAAATTTGATTTTATTTAATTGATTTTTTTATCTTTTTATGTAGTTTTCCCTATTTTCTTCTCCATATAATTTTTTTTTGTGGAATGTTTACAATGTATATAGAAAAAATGTTATGGAAAATTTTGCAATTGTTTATTGTTTAATTAAGAAAATTATATTTTTTCCAAAGAAGAATTTCGATTTCTTTGTGGAAAATTATTCTTGCATAATTGTTATTTTCAGTTCAAAATGACTAATGCCTTTTTATGATTTTTTTAAAATTATTTATGTTTCCAAAAATTTTGAATTATGGGATTTTTTTACTTTATTTATTTATTGCTTATTTACAATTTCCTATCTTGGACAATATATTTCTTTTATGCATATCATAAGTATGATTACTTCTATTGATTAAGACCCTTTAGTAGCTTCAAGTGCCTGATATTTGCATCAAAACTGTATATTTGATCTCGAATGTGATGAATAATAGCAAGCTGTGATCTTTTCCACTCCGAATTGTCAGAACGTTACATAATGAAGCAAGGTAAGGTCACTTTCTGGAGAGCTGACATTCAAATAACGATAATACTTTTTCAACAGTGATTCAGCTGGCTGATCTCATCTTCCTTCTTTTGAAGGGAAACACACTGAAAAATTTACTAGAATTTGTAAAGAATCGAATTTCCTAGAAGTAAACGAAAATTTGGTGAAAAGAAGCTAAGCCTCGTGTTGCTGAAATTCCGAAAGCTATGGCGAGAAGCTGGCCGGAAACGGGACCATTTTTCAAGTTGAACGAAGCTTGATCGCAGGAGAATTTGTAGTCGATATCCATTCTCCTTCAAAATCATCTGGCTGCCGTACTTCAAAAACTTTCGCTGCTTTGACATCCAAAACAAAGAAAAAAGCGGATTGAGTCCATACTTAATCAATTTTCAATGGAGGAGATTTTGTTTGCTGCTGCGACTTCCGTAGCCCGGGCAGGGTTTCGTAAAGCTGGGAAATTGATTCAAAAATTGTCAGAAAACCCTGATGCAGCATTCGAGCTGCAGCGTTCGGCAGAACGTTCAAATCAAGATGTTGTAGCTCTAACAGCGGAGGAAGCTCTTGCATTTTATGCAAAAATGATTTTTCTAAAGCTCAGTATTCGAATATCAGACAGCAAACTATCGTCAAAGGCGTCGATATATTTCCAGCGTATAACAAACTGGTCGAAGCAAAAAGTTGTGTTATCCTACAGGTATACAAAATAACTAATCCATAGTACATGATAAATACTAATGAAAATTTCTGATAGGTCTTTCTATAAATCCATCAGCTGCAGAAGTGCCGTTACAAGAGCTTGTCGAGCATACCTCGAAGCGCCTTCTGGAAAGCGTGGATAGTAAAGAATTACTTTCAAATAGTGGACCGTATGATGGGTACACAATTATTTATAAGTGGGGCTGTGACGGAAGCAGCAATCACGCCAGGTATAAGCAATGCTTTTTGATGAAGACGAGAATAAGGAATTACACGAATATTCCGATTCACACATATTCGCCTTCTCGATGGTTCCTTTAAGGTTGATTGGCCATCGTGAAGCAGATGAAATTGATGAAATTGTGTGGAACAATGACCTGCCCTCATCCGTTTCGTTGTGCAGACCCATTAAATTAATGTTTGCAAAGAGTCAGTTGAATTAACGAAACGCGAGGTTTCGTTGATGAACTCGCAAATTCAAAATTTGAAAAACATTAAATTAACAGTGGCGGATCGAGAGGTATCCGTTCAAACAGAGATGCTGTTTACGATGATGGATACAAAGGTCGTCAATGATTTAACTGGAACATATTCGCAAGCTTGTTACATCTGTGGAAGGTCAGGAAAATGTTTGAACAATTCCAGAATTGATTCAGATTCTGATGATCCAGGCAAATATAAATATGGATTTTCTCCTCTTCATGCATATATCAGAACAATGGAAATGCTTTTAAAGGTCTCCTATAGACTTGCCCTTGATAAACCAACATGGCGTGTAAGCAAGTCGAATGAAGCGGTGAAAATTAGAGAAACGAAACAAGATGCGAGCGGAACTAGGTACGTACTGTAATAACAAATATTAGTAATTCGGTAGATTAAGTTATATCCATCCTTTTGTGCAACAGGATTACGCATTAGTGAACCTGTTCCCGGTGGTGGAAATTCAAATGACGGGAACACAGCCCGCAAGTTCTTTCGTGAATGGAAAATCACTGCGAAAATTACCGGTCTGGATGAGAGCTTGTTAGAGCGTTTCTTCATCCTTCTTACCGTTATAAACTCTAAATCAAAAGTCAATCACAAATCTTTCGAGATTTACGCAGAAGAGACAAGAGCTTTGTATGAGAAGCGTTATGGTTGGTATACATTGTCCCCAACAGTTCATAAACTGTTGGTACATGGAGCGGCAATCATAAAATACACAATACTTCCGGTTGGAATGTGTAGCGAAGAAGTACAAGAAACGAGGAACAAAAGTATTCGAAGATATCGAGAGTTCCACTCCAGAAAATTCAATAGAATGGTAAACATCGAAGACGTCTTCAGAAGGTTGCTGTTATCGTCGATGAATAATGTTGGAATTGTCTCAAGAAAAGATTATTCAGAATTACCAGATAAAGCAATGCAGTTAGTTATTGAAAATTAGTTCTATCTGATACAATTAGTACAAGTGACTTTATGACTTTATTATTATTCCAATAATAAATTACAAAAAAATAAAATAAACAATATGAAATCAAAAAATTTGAAAGAGTGTTTTTGAGCCACCTTGTTAATTACTTTTCCTTGTGCACCTTGAACCTTTTATTTAGTCATATTTATCGGAGTTTTCTATTTAATCACTTCTAATATCTTCTCAATTGATAGAGAACTAATTTTGTGAGGAATGGTGGTTTGGTTCTAACTTGGTCACCAGACTAAACAGATATTTCACTTTTACTCGATGTGTGCCGGAAGGTCAAGGATAAATACCCAAAAGGTGAATGCAATTTTTTGCCATACATACAAACATACAATTACATCAACTTAACTCGTCGAGCTTAGTTGATTGGTTTATAACACTAAGGATCTCTGGTGCTCTATTATAAAATCGTCTTTGGAGTATTTTCGTCACACCTTGAAGTACGAGAAAGGCAAAAATTAACAAATTTAAACCGATGTCACTTCAGATACAAGAAAAACACCTCCCTGATTTTTGATATGATATACTCTAGGCTTACTCTTTGAAATGGTGTTAAAAGATTGAAATTATGGCTGCGCCATCCAGAGATATTGCCATTTAAAAACCCATTTTTTTGGCAAAATGCGAATAACTTTTCATCTGCAAAAGATATCAACAAGCTACTATCACGAAAAGTTGCGTCTCAAAAAGCGCTAAAAGTCGTCCGAAGACGACTAAACTGAGAAATTTGAAGAAAAAAGTTAGAACAGAAAAACTGTTTTATGTGGGACCACCCTAAGTCTAAATGAGAAAAATGCTTTAAATTCGTCAATTTAAGAGCTACAGAAAACATTTTTTTAGCAAAATGATTGGAATTAGCTAGGCTACAACTTTACAGAATAATGTTTACCCCTATTCTTGCAATTAAAAAAGTTGATTTTTACATTCCATGAAAATGAGGACCACCCTAATTTTCATCAACATCCGGATAAAGTTCTTACTATTTGGAACAACTTTGTGGAACAAAGGTTTTTTCTAACTCTGCTATTTCAGGCTCAAAATACTAATTTCCACTTAATTTCGCTCTGTGGACCATTGTGCGTTGGCTTCGACTTCTAAAATGAGTTACCGTCAACAGAGATGCATCCTGATCAGAACATGAGCCAAGAGCGTGCCTTGGTGTTCTATGTTTTGAACTCTGAACACAGTTCAGTGTGCACTGGGTTGGTACGCAAGCAAAACGATCATGGTAACTAAGATTCCTTAGATTTGGAACTATGCAAAAATATACGAGCATGCTTGATTTCTATCCGTTAGATGCCCACGTGTTCCATTGCTAGCCGAAAAATGAGTAGCATGCCGTCGCTTGAGCTTGTTTTCCTAGGATACAAGTTGCTAAGTTAGGTCAGTGCTCTTGAACAGTGTGCTGTGTTCAGAACTTTTTGAACACGAACACCCGTTCTCGTGTTCAGATGCATCTCTGCCGTCAAGGATGTTATCGATCATTTATTAATCTGCCTACGATCATTTAGTACCTAGTTGTCAATAGCTCATTCCAGAGGCTAGATTTCAAAATGTATTGTATGGTGGACTTCTAGTGCAAAGGTTTATCTACAACTCTGCCTAACAATTCGTTGATTGAATTTCACTACTAACGAAGCTATAGCGCTAGTAGTAGTAACTTATACTAAATGATTGCATTGCAATTAGCACCATAACTCCTTTAGCAGTGGAGTTCGAACATCGACCTGTTAAGAAGAGTTGTAGAAAAACCTTCGCACTAAAAGTCCACCATGCAACACATTTTGAAATTTAGCCTCTGGAATGAGTTATTGATAAACTACTAAATGATCTAACGCAAATTACTAAATGATCGATAACATCCTTGGTTACCGTTTATCGAACAGTTAGCAAACTAAACCTTGGTTTATTAATAAGTTCTGAGTGCATTTCAAAAAAATTGAACTATGAACTTTTTTTTGTCCCGCGCTCAGACAAAATTTATCTGGTCACATTAATCTGGAAGCATGTTCCGGCATATAAATTCCGAGAAAGCCTGAAATAAATCATTTATATCGAAAGTTCGGTATTTTTCGATATTATTTCGGTTCTGTATTAACGATTAGTATTTCTTCATTTTTTTACCGAACAGAAAAATCGAATTTAAGTGTGTACATTTTTTAAAATGACACAATTGGTATTTATTTACAGCCGGTGAAACGCAAGGAACCCGTATTAAACATGTAATCTAAATATATTCTTCTGAAAACTAGGGCGAATAATGGCTAAATAGCATCAATCACCAGAAGTACCCTTCAAGCCTTCAAGTTACATCGTTTTAATAATCTCAAATTGCTGACTTGTCATCCTGAATTTGAACCCATTGCCCACGCCCCATTTTATTAAATAGCTTCCTCTACTAAACGTTCCTTCCTCGAAACTGGGGGAGCTACAGCGAACGCATTGAAAAATGACTACACGACCGATGAGTAATAATATTTAAACTAAGTACCCCACACCCGGAACCGGCGGATCGCTTCGATTGGACTCGGGGGAATTCAGAACTGCGGAAGAATGCAGTGCTTTGTGTGCCAAAGTTCACTTCCTTCTTTAAATTAAATTCCTTCAGGGCATCAAAGCCAAACCTCCGAAAGGTTTTCTATTTTTTTTTGGCTCGTGTATCCTCCGAACAGGATGCCTACAGGGGATAAAAGTGAGCATCCGTCTTGCTTTACGATGCTGTCGTCGATTCGGATCACAGTGGAACAGGACTTTTTTTCGTTGGATGAATTCTGATAGTGATTGCTTGAATGCTTGCGCTAAAAATCGTTATTCTGTTAACTTCTCTGAACAAAAGTACTCCATATTATTTCGCTAAATTCGTCAAAAGCTGCTAATTAGAAGATTTTTTTTGTATTTCCGCATTTTATTTGAAACTAGCGAAAGAAACCCAGCTTTGCCCGGGTGTTGCAAATGTCACAATGAACTATTTGCTGCAACGCACTCTAGATCAATTTCCGTGCGTTTGTTTTGTTTTCCTCAACAGCTGGCCCAAAGTTGTATTCTAATGATTTTTTACATTTCCCCGTTAAATTCATCAACCTTTTGTATATATAAACCTTGCGGATCCCAAAACGAATCGATTATGGAAAAAATCTTGCAAATCGGTCAACCCGTTCGCGAGTTAAATCGTCAGGAAGGAAATCTCAACTCATTTTTATTATATAGAAGATTTAGCTAAAATAAAGAACCAACAAATACTCCAGGCAGGCTATGTGATACACTGTTCACAAACAGCATTGGTGTTTCAATTAAGTTTCAATTCTTGGAACATTGATGTAAAGTTTTCGCAACCTGTTATTTATATAATTGGAAACCACGCTGGAAAAGCCCGTCGTACGATAATAACAGAATGCAAAACTGTAAAAAATGCAATATATCGCAACTGCTGCAAAACTTCGTGAAATCTGGCTTTATGTGTTAAAAAAAATATTGCTATTTGTGCAATTCCTATATTTTAAGTTTACGGAATTGCGCAAAACTGTTCCAAAGAATAAATTAGGATATTTATGCCAAACATTTGTCCTGTAAAACTTGAGTATTGGTTCATATTGGCGGCCATTGGAAAACAAAAAAGTTTCAAAAATATTGATATTTAAATTGCAGAATTTGCTAATTTAAACATTTTCTTCATTCTCAATGGATCAAGCAATGCGCCAACGCTTCAATAAGCAACCGTCCCAATAAAACCAGAGTTCTGTCCCAGTGTGCACCATTATTGGCAGTGGCGTCATCTTCTGTCTCGTTGACAGGATAGGACTGAATTTGAATAAAGCAATTAGCTCTTAGTTACCCCATCCTAAGGGAGCGAACAATGACATGCATGCAATGGAAGCGCGCCGGGGATTGTGTATCGATTGCATGTAAATACGGGGAAAAATGCTCTCAAACAGGCTGTAATCGGAGGCAATTAAGTGTGATTGGAAAAAGTGCTCCGCCTTGATCAGATCTCGGCCGGCCAGGCAGCCAGCCTTAGGGGAACGGAATGATGATGTGTGGACGGAAAAAAATGTTATACAAGCGGAAGGAATGTTCTTTTGAATAAAGTTATCCGATATCGAACCGACAGGAAGCGGAAAAGGGATCCTGCTTCGATCTAATGTCTATCGTTTTTCGACGCATTGATAAAGATGAAGAAGGGTTCTGATTTCACCCTCAATTTGCTCTAAGTGCAACTGGGTGCGAGAAGTCGGTCGGTTCGGAACTGAGAAAATGGAGCGAGCAAAAAATGTTTATGCATATAAACATGGGTATTTACATAACTTCCACTGACAGAAGATTTGATTTATCGACTTTCATGGGAGGGGGGTAGACGACTTGAGACTTCTTAGCTGCATGTCATGGAATGAATGGCATAGCATGGGGTGGCTGCTTTATCATACGCGTGGATAAATGTTACGTGCGTCACGATATCAATCACTAAACTAAAATTTCGTCGCGTCACTAAACGAAATTGCGTTATAGGAATTGGTTGTAGCTAGGGATGAAACGATACCACTAAGGTATCGATACTTTTACTTTAAAGTAATATCGAATAAAAGTATCGATACCACTAAATATCGAATTAAAAGTATCGATACCTACTCGTATCATATGAGTACTCATAAATTTGAAATAAAATTATTTCGTCACTAACAAGCAGTTATCCATAATTAAGCTATAATGAAAAAATCTGAAATAATAAAAATTACAGTTGTGCGTTGCTTCCGTAGGTTTGCCCTTGAAAACGCGAGTAGATGTAAATTTGGATTCCGGGAGGCTTTTGTTTAAGCACTTTCCCATTACTTTTTGTCCATTGATTCTATAATTAACTTACCTCGAGAGTGTATAAACAGCAAAACACATTTTAAATGTAAACCAATTGTTACTTTTAATCATAACATTAATAGTTACTGTATTTTTCGATGGAAATCTTTGATGCTTCTTCAATAAAACTACTATAAAACAGTTGCAAATATTAAAGCAAAGCCAAGAATACCCATGATATTTATTTAATAATTTATTAACTAAATTCTAATTGAATTGGATTAAAAATCGGCCACATTTTCGTTACTCAATTTCAAGTTGATCATACGAAATCATTCAAATAAAACTTAGTTCGCTTTTGCAATTTTCACTAATAGTTTATAGCAGTTAGCAGAAATAAGTGTTGAGTGGGAAAAAATGAATATGTACATACTTGAAAGTTTTTTCTACTTATCTTTATTATATTTCATGGATTTTGAAATGAGTACTCAATTGATTCAACTACTTCAATTCGATACTTATTTGGTATCGGGCATCAAAGTATCGATTCCAAAATTACTTGGTATCGAATCAAAAGTATCGAGTATTTACTCGTATTTACTTGTATCGGTTCATCCCTAGTTGTAGCATATTAATGGTAATAGCTGAATATTAAATAGAACATTTTATATCCTTTATTGCGGTCTTTTTTTTTTTTGCATCAATCGAACGGTTCATGAAAAGCTTTCACAAATTGATTACTGGCCGATTGAATGAAGTTTCCATTCTATTATTTGCAAATACTTATTATTTATCATACGTAAAAAAGATCTTTGAAGCTGATTAGAGTCCATAATGATGCATGCCACTTATGGTCAAATGACCTTATGGTGAACGCAGACAACGAAATAAGCTTGACTGTCTGTATTTTTATCCCATTTTATTGTCTCAGTCGAATCTTTGACATACACACACTAAAAACAATCATGTAATTTTAGGTGCTGTGACACTGACATTTCCGAGGGTCACTTTTGACGTGAAATTAGGTGATATTTTAAGGTATCCAATGTAGTCAAGTTAGGGAGCGTCAAGGTGGGATGGTCGGTGTGTCCTGTGGTCATGTACGACCAACCCGAAGTTTTCTTCAAGTGCCTGGATCAGTGGACCCGGGGCACAAGCAATGGGACTGCAAAGGCCTTGACAAAGGCAAGCTCTGCCGACGCTGCGGATTGGAGGGGCATAAGACACAATTCTGCACGAACCCACCCAATTGTTTGATTTGTTCCAGCAAAGCTGCGAACAACAAGCACCCCATGGGGGGTTCGAAGTACCCGTCGTTTAAGCGTGCTGCAAAATCACAATGCATGTAACGCAGCTAAACCTGAACCACTGTGATGGGTACCCGCCATGAACGGTAATTGAGTCACCGATGGTTCTAAAATGGCGGCGAAATACCCAGTCCAAGAGTTGGTGTCTTCGACACACGAGGGCTTCGTCATTGCCAAAGTCAACAGAGTCTTCTTCTGCAGCTGCTATGCGCCTCTTCGATGGTCGATCGAGCAGTTCGGTCGTATGCTAGATTGTTTGACGGCTAACTTGATGGGGCGAAGGCCGGTGGTGGTAGCGGGGGACTTCAACGCTTAGGCCGTGGAATGGGGATGCCGATCCACGAATCAATGGGTGCAGATCCTGCTGGAATCACTGGTCATATTGGATGTGGACTTGGCTAATGTCGGTACCAAAAGTACCTACAGCTGGAACGGGGCCGAGTCGATTATCGATTATCACGGGGCTCTTCCCACGTCACGACCCAAGTCCCTGTCCTCACTTTGTGGAGCTGCCAGGGGTCAGGGTGGCCGACGAGGGGAGAGTAACTGTGGCGGAACTTGCGGGGATTGCACACTCCCTTAGTGTAGGCAAGGCGCCAGGACCTGATGGTATTCCGAACCTGGCCATTGCTGAGGCTCCCGAGATGTTCAGATCTGTCATGCAGAGATGCCTGGATGAGTGAGTCTTCCCTGAAGCATGGAAAAGGCAGAGCTTGGTCCTATTGTCAAAGACGGGAAAACCACCGGGGGATCCGTCGGCATATAGACGCATATGCCTGCTTGATACGGCGGTGAAGGTGCTCGAGAAGATCATCCTCAACAGGTTGTTGATACGCACGGAGGGTGCGGATGGTCTATCGAGTAACCAGTTTGGCTTCCGAAAGAGTTATTGTGAGGCTCCCTCAGCTGAACTTGTTAGAATCTACAGTTAAGGTTGAGATGAAGACTTAAAATCCGGGTCGAGGTTCTTGAGTTGCCCGTTCACTGGAGAAGAATCCAACGAAATCCCGAGCACCTCGCGTTGTTCATATTATCCCGAGATCACCTTGGGCTGTTCGTGAATCTGTTTAGATTTGATGTGCCTGTATAAGCCCCCATAATTAGGGAAACAGGTGAGGAAAGTGAAGATGGCTGCATCATCCGCAGTACGTAATGTACCACACTATTGATGACCCTGTAAACGTTGCAAGGGGATTTCGCCAAAGTTATGCGAGACCCGTGTGCGTCCGGGTTCTGAGCCGAGAGATGATTTACTGATTTTTTACGTTGCTAAGATTATCGAGGCCCCCTAATTTTACGAAGCCAGAAGTGAAAGCTCTTCAGGACATTTCCCAGCTGTCTTTCTAATCCAGGCTTACGTTCCCCTGGACAGTTTACGCAAATCGTCGGCCTGATATCCAGCTCCATCAAGGTGGTCGGTCGTCGTATTGCCAGGCACTCCACAGTGTCCCTAGCTCCACGCAAAGGTTGTATTCGGAAGTGTGTTTGTTAGGATCCAGAGGTGTTTAGATGTTTCGCTTTAAAGTGCGGGAATAATGTTTGCAGATTCGGTTAGAATGGTCAACCGTAGACGCTATCTTGTTGGTTACCAAATCCGCGAAGATAGCTATCAAGCGTAAGAGGAAGGGAGTTCGCTTTTGTGCAGTAGTGACTCTCGACGTGAGGAATGCTTTCAATAGTGCCAGTTGGGCAGCTATTGCAGATGCGCTCCTGCGTCTTGGAATTCCCGAGTAACTGTACAAGATTCTCGGAAGCTACTTCCAGAATCGAGTACTGGTATACGACACGGAGGCGGGTCGGAAGTGCGTTGACATAACCTCAGGGGTTCCGCAAGGTTCCATACTGGGTCCGGTGTTATGGAACGTCATGTACGACGGTGTCTTGAGGTTGAAGTTCCCGGTGGGCGTGGTAATCGTCGGCTTCGCTGAGCTGACGATATTACGCTGGAGGTCTACGACGAATCGATCGAAGAGGTGGAGTTGACTGCAGCCCACTCGATTGCAATTGTGGAGGAGTGGATGAGTTCCAGGAAGTTAGAACTGGCTCACCACAAGACTGTTAACAACCGAAAGTCGGAGCAACAAGCGGTGATAAGGGCAGGCAACTGCGCGGTCACCTCTGAACGCTCCATCAAACTCTTGGGTGTATTGATCGACGATAAGCTCACCTTTGGTAGCCACGTCAATTACGCCTGCAAGCGTGCTTCCATAACTATAGTGGCATTATCCGGGATGATGTCCAATAGCTCTGCGGTTTATGCCAGCTAGTGTGTGGCTAGTGTCGCTCTGTCCATACTGAGGTATGGGGGCCAGCCTGGGGCATAGCCCTGCGTAGTAACTGCTACAGAATGAAGTTAGAAAGTACAACGTATATGCTCATGTGTCTAAGTGTTGCGAGCGCGTACCGTACCGTGTCGCACTATGCACTTTGCGTCATCACCGGTATGATGCCTATTGACATCGTTATCCGTGAAGACATAGAGTGCTTCGAAATGCGCGGTACGAGATGCATCCGTAGGACTGTCAGGTTGGCCTCAATGGTCAAATGGCAGCGTGCATGGGACAGTTCCACTAAGGGTAGATGGACACATAGGTTGATACCGGAGATAGGTACGTGGGTCAAGAGGCGCCATGGGGAAATCACTTCCCACCTGACCCAGGTCCTTACAGGCCATGGTTGCTTCAGACAGTACCTACACCAGTTCGGACACTCGGACTCGCCCGAACATGTGTAGTTCGTGTGCCCGCGTTTTCGCACAATGCGTGACCACATGCTTGCCACATGTGGTCTGGACACTACCCCGGACAACCTAGTCCGGAGGATTAACAGAAAAATAAAAACCATGTAGGTTGTAATTTGGCGCAAACGCCACTTTTCTAGATTACGGCTGTATAAACGTAACATATTTACAATTAACTTTTAAAGTTTGGATTAATTTGGTTTGGATTTGGAAGGCCCGTGACTCACAGCATTCTGATGTCCGCGTGAGGAATGCACGTGATTGGTAACATATGAATTTTTTCGCTGGCTTTGACAAGAATTGTAATTTTCAATAGCTCATCGTTAATAATCTTAAGTTTCAATAAAATTGGCAAATTGCTGGAGAGTGTCCGAGTCGATTGATATATAAAGCTTCAAAATGCGTCGAAAGATAAAGGCACGTTAGTACCAACAATCAATATGAAACTGGATATTTTTTCATGGTTCCAGTTTCATAGGCTATGAACGATCCTCGGTACCCAGAAATGTCATCGGTACTCAGTACGTAATTTATTTTTGTCACATTTTAGAACACAGTTTTTCATTGCTTCCATAGCAACATTTTTGAATTGTTTTTTTCAGCAAACAAAAACAACTTTCACCGATCAAAGCCTAATCAAAGCAAGGAATATTTGAAATTCGTTTTAAATTTTATTTACTTTTTATATATTTTTAAAATTAATCCAATTGCATAAACTTTCAGGTGAATATACGTAATAAATGCGTAACTGGATGATATGATTGCAGTTGCTATTCGACGAGAAAAAAGAAATGCTGGGACTATAGATTCTAGAGCGACGACGAGCTTTCAACTTTACAACAATCTCGGTCCCAATTTTTCGAAATATTGGGGCCACTTTCCCTTAGCACTCACTTGCCACCTCATACTGTACGGTTTGGAGTCTACGGTTCTGGATCCCGCATCGAAAATCGTCTTAATCATTCACACTAGAGCAGCTATCTTCTAGCACTTTTTTGTCGTCTAATATGAATTGGCTGGGATCAACGGTTATGAATCCCGTCTAGAAAATCGTCTTAACTCCAGCACATAATCGAGTTTCCTACGATAACCGATAACGGGGTCACGAATAATCTTTTAACGCGAAAGAATTATCGCTCTTCACTGTCTCGGTCTTCAATATATCGTGCCTGGTAGGCCAGAGTTTCACCAAGTTTCATCATCTATCACCATGTGTTTAATTATTTGAACGAGAATAAGGGAAGATCCATTAATTACGTATCACAATAAAATTACTTTTTCACCCCCTCCCTGCTATGTCACACTTTTTGTATGAAGCTTCTGAAAATTTTGTATGGATCGTCACACTTCACTCAACCCCTCTCCCCCTGTAAGCGTTACGTAATTTGTGGACGTTCCCTAACGGCACTATTCTGCGATAGAAACACGAGATACCATACCTTTGGTCTTATTTCATCTTGTTTAGGGAATATAGCAATCCTAAGGAATGTTTCCCGTATTCTGCACGCTATTCAAAAATTCCTCGGGTTACCGTAAAATATAATGTTTAAAAAAAAATCCTGGCTTTGTCAAGATGTTCTTGTGATATTTTAGTAGCGGGAAATCAGTTGTAAAATATGCCAAAAGCAATGGGTTTTGGGTGGTATTCTCGATCCATCCACCTCGATTTTTTTAATTTGTATCCCCACACATGTTGGATCCTTATGGCAATATTATTACAATTTTGCGGAATGAATCGGCGCTTTTCCAAATAGGCCCAGCAGACCATTTCATAAGCTAGGTTTAACTTACATATAAACTGCCGTAAAATTTTAGTCTCAATAGTCATTTATTATGGACTCAATTTCCAAATGTTATTTGGAAATGACGGAGCTTTTGGATGAATTCATAGAGCAATTTTAGGGTAATTAAAACGCATTATCTGAGAGAATAGAATTCCGATAGTCAGAAGAAATCCAATTGAAATCCAAAAAGCCATTGTGTTCCCTGCGTTTCTACATGGAATAAACGTCGTTCTTCACATTCAGCTTTGTAGACGCCAAAGATAAGAAAAACAGATTTAAATACGAGGATATTCACATTAGTAACAATATGCGATGTGGACCGAACTGTTAAAAAGACTGATTCTTGCATTTAATCCAACTTTTTTGCAGCACAAGGCATCATTACCAGCAGTCGACGATCATTAACGAATATGTAAATTTATCCTAATAATCCTATAATCAATGGTCCCAGCTTGATCTATTGAAACTATAATTTATTCTAAAAGCATCAAAATGGAGTACATCGGTCTAAAACAGAACAAAAGCATTATTAATATGTATGTTGAATAAAATATATGTCAGATTAAATATTTATATTCAGCAGCAGTCTCCTTTTTCTTCAAACGGGTTCAGTTGCGAAAGTAAAACTAGGAAAACAAGCATTCTTTTTTCTGTTGATTGGTGACGACCTCGTTACTAAGTAACGAAAAACCAAGGGGCGAAACATTGAGAGAAAACGTTTGGAATGCAAGGGGTAAGTCGATTTCGTAAAACTTTTGGGTACCAGCAGTTTGTACTAATGGAACCATAAAATGAGTACTAATTTGCACTGACCCCAACATCTTGATAATTATATCTATGTTAGTACCGTTCGAAATCTTCCCTTTCAGCGTAACGCTCTCGATTTCCAAAAATGGAAAGGCATAAGTCCTGCGTCAAAAAGTGAACTGTTTCCTAGGCACTTCTTAATCGGTCGAACATGTTGGTTTTACGTTAGCATGAGCAACACATTTTTGAAGAGTTGATTAAATGAATGTGATTTATTCAGATTTGATCAGCAGAAAAATATAACTAAGAAAAATTCACAAAGGCTTTTTGCATTTTTTTTTTGTTAGCTCTTTTTGAATTTATGACTACCGATTGCAAACTATAGAACAAAAAAAACTATTTTTTCCACTAACTAAAGGTCAGAATTATGTGCCACTCATTTGTTTCACGTTTATCCAAACCATTAGCGAACTCTTGTCATCACTCCATTACGATGCCATTTTTTTCAGCTCTTTCAGATTTCAGTCAGCTTCGTTCCGAGAGCAAAAAGCTTCAAAACCAGATGTGAACATTGTCCACTCAGCAGTGCAATCAACGCCAAACTAGTAGCAAAAAAAATCAATGAACGGAAATGCAACACTTTGTTATTTTAATTACTTAATTTGTTTCCCCACGTGTGGATACAATGGGCCTGGACTACGTGCAGTAACTTGCTGGAAATTACAGTTATGCAATCCGTCACGTCGCCATCTGTTTTCCCCCATCACATGCGGAGCACCGACAAATTGTTTCACGGGAATCAAGGAGTTTTTGCACTGGCCTTTTTTTATGCGCTGCATTGTAAAAATATGGATTGTCAAAGTTTTAAACCCCAGATGTACAAGTGCTGATGGACAGCTTAAATAAAGACTGATTTTTACAAAAAATAAAAAATATAACTTGCAGTGGATGGGATACACCGTATGCATTAACAGTAAATGTATTTTACCGGCATCGGGGGTGGCAATAGGTCTAAGGGGTGAGATTGGGTCAGCACCCTTACCGACAGTGTGGAAGTCGAATAGCAACATCGTTTAAAAAGATCTCTTATAATTTAGTTTTCTTGCCCTAGGATACATCGAATGTATTCTACAAGCATTCTATGTAGTTGTAACAGTGACCCATTCTCAAATAGTGGCATTTGACCCATTGTCACCCCTGACGACGGTAAATTTTTCTTGATATCCTGATGATCTGAGCAAAATATCCATGCTAGTCAGTTTTAAAGGTTTTAAACTCATAAAATGTTAGTAGTTGATAAGTAAATAATATATTTTCTCAGAATTTCAGAATTTCAACGGATTTTTCGGGTTTTTACGGGCAGATCTTAAAGGGGCCCTCCTTAGCCGTGCGGTAAGACGCGCGGCTACAAAGCAAGACCATGCTGAGGGTGGCTGGGTTCGATTCCCGGTGCCGGTCTAGGCAATTTTCGGCTTGGAAATTGTCTCGACTTCCCTGGGCATAAAAGTATCATCGTGTTAGCCTCATGATATACGAATGCAAAAATGGTAACTTGGCTTAGAAACCTTGCAGTTAATAACTGTGGAAGTGCTTAATGAACACTAAGTTGCGAGGCGGCTCTGTCCCAGTGTGGGGATGTAATGCCAATAAGAAGAAGAAGAAGAAGAAGAAGAAGAACGGGCAGGTCTTCTGTTTTTTCCTGAGAACTTATGTAAATATTTACAAGAATTTTCCAAATTTCCGCTTTTTGTAGTCCCATCAGGCTATCGTATAGTTTAGGAATAATATTATAGCCATCCAGTTCAAAATTATTTGTGTAGAATTAAACAAACCAGATCGTTTTATATACAGCAACGTACTGTTGCAAATCAACTAAGCAATGAATTATCTAATTGAAATTGATCTCATTGCCAAGAAAACCCCACAAAAAAATAGCCCTGTGTGGTCCAAATCATGAGTAAGTAAATATGTGAGTTTTTCCTTCCTCTACTGACAGTATTTCCTCGAAATTGCGAAACAGGTAATCTCTGCAAGTGCATCGAGCTGTAATGATTACGACCTGTCCGCTATGCATTGCCACACAGAGCCGCAATAAATTTAAACATGATTGATGTAATTGTTCGACGATGAAGTTTAAACGCGAAACAACTGCCATTAGACTCTCCGTACTTGTCCTCTGAAGCTATACCCCTCCGACCACTTTTGAACAATTTGCCTGCTTTTCGTCTTGTACGGCGGGGGCAACAACGCAGAGGGAACTGTTGATTCAGAACTTGAACTCCTATCTTTCACTTATTTTTTACGTTCTCCCCCCTTCAGTCAGGCGCAAGATGGATCCCCAACAAAGTCGAACAACTTTTGATTCAAGCATGCTCCGTCGGGTCGGCAGCGAAAGATAAAAAAAAGCAGCGACAGGGAAAACGATGCTTGGAAGGCAGAACGCAAAAATATGGAGCGAAACTCCACTCCGCCAGAAGGATTATATCGCGGAAACTTGTATAATAATGATTTATTGTTTAATAAACAATTGAGCGCAAAACTGAAGCGAAAAACTTTGCCCAAATCGCGGGTAGGGTGAGACGGTATAATGTGCCCCCCTGGCCAAAACGCCCCTGTGTGATTTCTAGAAAACCATAACTAACTAACGTTAAAAATTATTTGGTACCTTTCAATATTTGTAAGACCATCATTCTATGCAAATGTGGAAATATTTTCGTATTACATAATTTAGATAATAGTAAAACTCATTAGGTTAAATATTTTATGTAACTTTCAATGTTTGGTTGTTCAACATTGTGGAGTGTGCAGCAAAAATATCAGAACCAACTAATCCTGTGCATGCATTTCCAACGCGGACATCAGAATGATGTAAGTTATGGGCCCTTTGACCCACCGTTTCATTTTCTCTGAGTATAAAAAGACCCGTGCTTTGCGCTCGCACTTCTCCATTCCAATTCGTGACAGCAGCGCGTACGGACGTGTTTTTTGCTCGCGCATTTTTTTTCCCAAGTGTTTTTTCTCGTTCGTTCGCTGTTTACGTTTTCGCTTCGTCGCGTTGGCGTTATTTTCTCCCGAACCCGTCATGGGAGACTCTGTGGCCGATTCGGTCGCGGGAAAGGTGCCTAAGCGCACTGCTCTTGGAGACGCGGGTAACCCCTCCAAGCAGCTTTTGCACAGCAACGAATCCCGAGCGGAAGGAGAAGTGCCCGCCTGTGTTTGTGAAGGGCGAAGCATTGGATTTGCACCTGAAATTTCGCCAGTTAATCGCTAAAGGGCTGAAGTGTATATTTCGGCTCTGCAGCGAGGGCGTGAAAGTGATGCCGGTCAACAAGGACTACCAATCTACCATAAATCCGTCGTGGAGTTCCTCGAGGTCCACAAGTATGAGTACTACACTCATGACCACCCCGACTTCACGATATGAAGGAGGAAGAGCTCCAAGCAGAGCTTTAAAGTTGCGGACAAGGCACCAAGGCGAAGAGATTTCGCGACCAGCTTTACCTGGTTCATCTGGAGCACGGCTCCACCACCGAGAAGGACATGAAGCTGATCGGCGCTATAAATTACACCGTCGTTGACTGGGAGCGATATCGGCACGTACATCGCGACGTTACGCAGTGCACTAACTACTCCAACTTCGGGAACGGCACCAGGAACTGTCGCATGAAGCCGCGCAGCAACAAGATGAAGGTGGCCGATCCCAAGGGCGCCAACTGTGGAAACAAACGTCGGGCCACCACAAAGGGCTGCCCAAAGCAACCGATTTCCTGGAAATCTGGAAGAAGGCTTTCACCAAGACCCTACCGAAGAAGAACCGTGTTCTGGAAACTGGAACGCTTGGTCGCTAAAAAGCAAAATCGTCAAGCTCAGCGATATCCTTCAGGAGAAGGAGATTGACACGGCTTTTATCACCGAAACCCACCTGAAGCCCAAGGTAAGTGTAACAGCTCCGGGTTTTTAGGCTGGTGAGGTTCGATCGTACAAGCTCCAGAGGAGAAGTGGCAATCGCCTTGAGAAGCAACATGCGAAGAGACATAGTCAAGCTCACTCGGCGGCAGAGGCACTTCATCATCGCCGGAGACCTGAACGCAAAGCATCAATCGTGGGGAAACACATCACCGTCTCAAACCGGAACGGAGTCATCTGTTGCCACGACGAGCTAGAAGGCCACTCCACCATCCTTAGCCCTGACAGCCCTACCCGGTTAACACGGTCCGGGGCCCATGCAACGCTCGACATCTTTATTACGAACATGAAAGATCACGTCTCCCAGCCGGTCGTCTTCCAGGAGCTCAGCTCGGACCACAATCCGGTGGTGGCTGAAGTTGGAACTTCACGAGCTAACCCGGCGAAACTATCATCAAGTCGACTAGGGTATATTCCAACGGTGCGTCGACCAGAACATTGACTACCAGCGCCATCCGAAGACGTCGACGAGTAGCTGCACGCCATCCAGGAGGCGCTCTCCTTAGCCCGCGAGATCCATGTTCCAAAGGCCTAGCAGGTAAGCAACAACCTAAACATTGATATACTCACCAACATTTTGATCCGTCTGCGAAATGTCACTTGCAGGCAGTATTAACGTACTGGGCTGCCTGCGCTTAAGACCCGGTGCATCTGCATGACCAAAACTATCCAGGCCAGAATGGTAGACCTCAGAAATAGTGAATTTTCCCATAAGATCTGCGCTCTCGCAGACTGTGCTAAGTCGTTCTGGAAACTAGCTAGATTTCTAAAATCTAAGCCTCAACCCATTGCACCTTTGATCCCAATAGACAGCAATGGCTCTTAGGATCGCTTGAGAACTCCTTAAGAGAAGGCTACTGAAATAGGTCCTCACTTCGTCAGGTCACACAATCTTGGACAGCCCATCGTCAATCTACACCAGTGGTGCTCAGCATTTTGGGCGTTTTTCCTTTAATTTACTTGTCACGCAATAAAAATAAGTTTTCACCTTACAAGTTAGTACTTGGACGAAACATAAACATTTTGAACATCCCTAGATACCTTTGGAAAAGTCTACTATGTTGGAAAACAAAACAGCGCTCAAAATTACTATATTTCAGCTATTTTTCAAACGATCTTGAACCGCCTTTTTCATAAATCTGTTCAAAAATTATTAATGAGGAGATAAATAACGTGTTACAAACAATATTCCTACAGAAATTTCAGGTTATACGTTCTGCAGCACATCGACGTGAACCCATCAAGCCCACACATGTCCGTAGAGCCTTTGTGTTTAACTTGCAGTTCAATAATGCCTCTACCAGGTGTTCTAAGTTCCCCAAATTTTCCCGGAGTTCATATCATTCGATCTACCAGGTCAACTACGCTCTGTACCACAACGACGCCAACCCCTCAAGCCCACACATGTCCTTGGAAGCTTTGGGTGTAATTTAAAATTCAATTATTCATAAACCAGGTGTTCTAAGTTCTTCGAACTGTTCCGGAGTTCAGATCAATTGGTCTACCAGGTCAATTACGTTTTGTATCACAACGACGTCAACCCATGAAGCCCACACATGTCCATAGAGCCTTTGTGTATGACTTGCAGTTCAATCATGCCTCTACCAGGTGTTCTTAGTTTTTCCAACTGTTCCAGAATTCAGATCAATTGATCTACCAGGTCAACTACGCCCTGTACCACAACAACGTGAACCCATCAAGCACATACATGCCCATAGGGCCTTTGTGTATATCTTTTAGTACAATCATGTTTCTACCAGGTGTTCCAACTTCTCCAAACCGTTTTGAAGTTCAGATCAATTAGTCTACCAGGTCAACTACGCCCTGTACCACAACGACGTGAACCCATCAAGCCCAAACATATTCATAGGGCTGTTGTGTATAACTTGCAGTTCAATCATGCCTCCACAAGGTGTTCTAAGCTCTCCAAACTGTTCAGAAGTTCAGATCAATTGATCTACCAGGTGAATCACACCCTGCACCACAACGACGTGAATCCATTAAGCCCACACAGGGCTCAACAAATAAGGTGGGAGCTGAATGGCTCAAGGGCATCGAGAATCCGTTATCGGTGTAGTCTAGGCCCACCGGCGTGCGAATGCACCCGGTCACCCGTTGAGACGAGTAATCAGTTACGGAGAAGCTTCCAATGTCGGGGAACTGCCCTGAGTAGGATTGATCTATCCGAGTAGTTCGCGGCCAAGACTGGAGCTGAATGGCTCAACGGTTAAGCAAGACGCCGAATGGCTCAGTGCATGAGAATTCAGATAATCGGAGTAGGCTAGGTCCACCGCCTTCAGGTTGTAGGGCACCATTGAACCGGAAGCTCTTTTCACTCGAAACCTTTAGTCTGACCTCGGCACTCGACTGGTCACCCGCAGTGGTGGAAATACTCGCTTCACGAGTAAGAAAAGAGTGTAATTGGGCCTATAAAAAATGCCACACTCGCGCGAACCTACTGCCTGCATTTTTCTGGTGCTTGCTTTGTTCGCGAGTACGGACAGAGCAAAGTAAAAAAGCAGGGCAGTTTTTGTTCAGGAGTAAAATCACGGTCGCGAGTATTTGTGGTTATTTCGAATACAATGGATAAATTTCACTTGTGATAAACACAATAACTATAAACAAAGGTGTTCTTGCTCGAACACCTCGAACATCCGTGATAAACATGTTCCGAAGTTGTTTTATGACATTTTGCAAATTACCCCGAATGACTCGCGAAGCTTCACGAACATTTTTCGGGGTTCGTTTTTCTGTTTTCTCTGCGAGTAGTAGGTAGGCAAGAAAAAGGCAAAACAAGTGTTCGCGAGTATTTTGCATTGCCTACTTGTCGTTTTGTGAGCAAGGTTCACAGATTTCCACCACTGGTCACCCGTTGAAGTGAAAAAGTGTGTAGGGCTTGAGCTGATCTATGAATATGTTGACCAGGTGAAAGCGTAGTGTTGGTAATGTAATGGATGTAGGATGGATTCGCCACCGGTGACAATCTGAGTAGGTTGCGAGTACGTTGAGAGCTGAATGGCTAACCAAAAATATGGTGCTGAATGGCACAAGAAAAATAAAGGGCTTATGGGCTCAAGGCTTTTGTGTGCTTATTGACACAAACAAATAAGGCAAAGGGCTTAAAAGTTGAACCGAAAATCGAAGAGAGGCACCGTGGGTAGGTTAAGTGGGTCCAGCCTTCCTTCAACACCACTCCTTTAGTGATAATTTCAGGTGCCTGTTCTCAGATTTGCCTTCATTCCTTATTCCGGGTTTCCAGTTAGCGGGTAGAGAAGAACTACCAAAGCGGTCAAAAACAACAAAACTGAAGGGCTATTATTATTATTTAATCAGACTAAGGCCGAAGTGGCCTGTGCGGTATATAAGAGTCTTCTCCATTCGGCTCGGTCCATGGCTACACGTCGCCAACCACGCAGTCTACGGAGGGTCCGCAAGTCATCTTCCACCTGATCGATCCACCTTGCCCGCTGCGCACCTCGCTTTCTTGTGCCCGTCGGATCGTTGTCGAGAACCATTTTCACCGGGTTACTGTCCGACATTCTGGCTACGTGCCCGGCCCATCGCAGTCGTCCGATTTTCGCGGTGTGAACGATGGATGGTTCTCCCAACAGCTGATGCAATTCGTGGTTCATTCGCCTCCTCCACGTACCGTCCGCCATCTGCACCCCACCATAGATGGTACGCAGCACTTTCCTTTCGAAAACTCCAAGTGCGCGTTGGTCCTCCACGAGCATCGTCCAGGTCTCGTGTCCGTAGAGGACTACCGGTCTAATTAGCGTTTTGTAGATTGTCAGTTTGGTACGGCGGCGAACTCTGTTCGATCGGAGCGTCTTGCGGAGTCAAAGTACGTACGACTTCCAGCCACTATGCGTCTCGAATTTCTCTGCTGGTGTCATTTTCGGCAGTCACCAGTGAGCCCAAGTACACAAATTCTTCTACCACCTCGATTTCGTCACCACCGATGCAAACTCGCGGTGGGTGGCTCACATTGTCTTCTCTTGAACCTCTTCCTATCATGTACTTCGTCTTCGACGTGTTGATGACTAGTCCGATCCGCTTAGCTTCCCTCTTCAGTCTGATGTAGGCTTCCTCCATCTTCTCAAAGTTACGTGCCATAATATCTATGTCGTCGGCGAAACCAAATAGCTGGACGGACTTATTGAAAATTGTACCACTCGTGTTAATCCCTGCTCTTCGTATTACCCCTTCCAAAGCGATGTTGAATAGCAAACACGAAAGACCATCACCTTGCCGTAACCCTCTGCGGGTTTCGAAGGGACTCGAGAATGCCCCTGAAACTCGAACTACGCACATCACCCGATCCATCGTCGCTTTGATCAACCGTGTCAGTTTATCCGGAAAACCGTGTTCGTGCATTAGCTGCCATAGCTGGTCCCGATCGATTGTATCATATGCGGCTTTGAAGTCGATGAATAGATGATGTGTGGGCACGTTGTATTCGCGGCATTTCTGCAGTACTTGGCGAATGGCGAACACCTGGTCCGTGGTGGAGCGTTCGCCCATAAAACCCGCCTGGTACTGCCCCACGAACTCCCTTGCAGTTGGTGCTAGTCGACGGCATAAAATTTGGGAGAGTACCTTGTAGGCGGCGTTCAGCAATGTGATTGCGCGGTAGTTGCTACAATTCAGCTTATCGCCCTTTTTGTAGATGGGACACACGACACCTTCCATCCACTCCTGCGGCAAAACTTCCTCCTCCCAAATCTTGGTAATGACCCAGTGCAGCGCTCTAGCCAGTGCCTCACCACCGTGTCTAAATAGCTCTCCTGGTAGTTGGTCAACCCCAGGGGCTTTGTTGTTCTTCAGCCGACCAATCTCCTCCTGGATTTCCTGGAGATCCGGAGCCGGTAGAATTATGTCCTGCGCGCGTTCTCCCAGGTCCATCACCATACCGCCATCTTCGTCTGCCACATCGCCGTTCAGGTGTTCTTCGTAGTGCTGCCGCCACCTGTGGATCACCTTACGCTGGTTCGTAAGAAGGTTCCCTTCATGTCCTTACATATATCAGGCTGTGGCACGTGGCCCTTACGTGAACGGTTCAACTTCTCATAGAACTTTCGTGCGTTATTAGCGCGGTACAGTTCCTCCGTCTCTTCACGGTCTCGATCTTCCTGCTGGCGCTTTTTCCTCCGGAAAATCGAGTTTTGTCTGTTCCGCGCCCGTTTGTATCGTGCCTCGTTCGCCCTCGTGCGGTGTTGCAGCAATCTCGCCCATGCTGCATTCTTCTCTTCCACTAACTGCTCACATTCGCCGTCATACCAGTCGTTTCTCTGATCCGGGGGCACCGTGCCAAGTGCAGCGGTTGCGGTGCTACCAATGGCGGATCGAATATCTCTCCAGCCATCTTCAAGAGACGCTGCGCCTAGCTGCTCTTCCGTTGGAAGTGCCACTTCCAGCTGCTGCGCGTTTTCTTGGGCTAGTCTACCATCTTGTAGCCGCCCAATGTTAAGCCGCGGCGTCCGACTTCGACGCGTGTTGTACACAAAACTGAAGGGCTACAGCACCAATAATTGAAAATAAGCAATAAATCTCACATGCTTATATGGATGGGAGTTTATTCACACATTTTCTCTTCCTCACATATCTCTCCTACCTCCTTTTCTTAGACCTAAGATCAATGGCTAACAAATTTCCAAATTTCCCTTAATTCTTAAAAACACCTAAAAAAACTTAACGGTAGGACCACGGTTGCGCTGGACGGCCAGAGGGGTCTCCAGCGGAGGGATTGCAATTCGTGCCAAGTTCGGAAGCAGCTGACGAATTCCGGGATACTTTTTGTCTGAAATCATTGTATTTCTCACTAGTTTGATCCATTGTCGAATTTGATCCATTATTGAATTTGCAACTACTGGGATTAGATATCTGGAGCATAGAGAATCAATAGCTCAGGCTGTTTTCGTGGCTAAAACTCTTGTGGGGGAAATCGATTCTCCTGAAATGCTTGCTGTTCTTCAAATGTATGCTCCAGAACGAGCACTTCGGACACGTAATCTCCTGTACCTTCCACCACGTCGTGTAGCAAATTATGGGCTGCATGATCCTGTTCGGTTGAAACGTAATGACAACGAGTACTACAGCGCTTTCGACTTCAACTCAACGCCCAACTCCTTCCGATAACGGCTGGAGCGTATGTTAACGGAATCAGGTGAGATGTCGTCCAATTTATTTTGTTTTGCTAGAGTTGATATTTATTGGCCTTTTTTCGGCCTACGACATGCATGCGACACCTGATGGAGCACTGGACGATCAATCAGAAGAAGCATTTATTTTATTTTGGCAAAAAGATCATTCTTACTTTTATATTGTATAGTTTTTAATATGTTTAGAATATGTCGAATCAGTTTATGTAATGTATGTTAAAAGATATGTGGCTTTTATGCCTCTTTCAGTACAGCACTTCGTTACACCCAAAAAACGAATCTGACAATTATTGTATAAAATCTGGGCATATACAATTCTGTAAGCTTTTTATACAAATATTGTATTACAATAATACAAATCTGTATTATTTCAATACAATAATGTATATGCTCAATTATTATACAGTTTCTGCAAGGTTATTATGCAGAACTGTATTAAAATCTGCCATCCGCTAAAACAATTTCTGTCACCAATTTACCATTAATATCCGTTTTATAACGCTCAGCAGATAGATACTTTTAAAAGCTTTCGACCAAGTACTAATTTGTATGGTCAAAGCTAATTTTTATTATGTGAAAAGCAAATTAAGGAAAAAACGCCCAAATTGCTGAGCACCACTGATCCACACGAAGCAGCCGTTAGAGAGCATGCTAACAACTACCATCCTATTTCCAACGACTTCTCGGAAGAGTTGGAGATCACAGCAGGCGAATTGACGGCCTATATCAAATCATCGAAAAACATGAAGGCCCAGGCTTCGACAGCATCCTGAATCTTGAGCTCAAACATATGAGTGCTCCGTTCTTCGAGCACATTTCGCTGCTCTTTAATCAGTGTCTCCGTCTCAGCTACATTCCATCGTCCTGGAAGTCAGCTAAAGTCATCCTCATTTAGATGTTTGGGAAGGATCCTTCCTCTCCGAAAAGATATCGCTCCATCAGCCTTCTCTCAGGGTTATCCAAGCTGTTTGAAAAGGTGATTCACAATCGGTCACTTGAGTCTGCCGAACCGAACACCACAACATCTTGCTCCAGGAACAATTTGGTTTCCGACGCGGTCGATCAACCGTACATTATCTGATCCGAGTTACCAACGTCTTCAGACGAACAAGTCTGTCTTAAGTCTTGAGTGGTTACTGTTAGTGATTAGGAAGGCGCATTATTGGAAATTATTCGGTTCTTCTCAGAACCAATATCTCTAAAAGGAAAAGCTAAGCCTGGACGAATTTGGTTCAACGTGAAAATTAATCGCTTGGTGACCGCAGAAAGCTGCCGCCCCTATTAGGATCAAAGTAATGTGAAATTTCATTTCTAGATTCTGATTTGATTTTGTTAGTGTCTGGAATGGCGCTTTATGGAGAATTGTTCTATTCGTTCCAGAACCACAATTTTATAGAAGAGAAGAAATTTTCTTCGAAGGGCAAATCATAATCGATTGGTAACCGCAAAAAGTTTTCATCGGTAGCAGAATCACTAGCGAGCGTCAAAGCGAGAGGCTGCAAAAATGTATTCGCATGCAGAAATGTACTCCATAGCGCTGCTACCATGTCCGCCACATACGCCATCGAAGAGAAACAGGAAACCGATATTCCGAATGTTGTGAGGAAAAATTCACTTGAGTGCTGCTGATGCTGACGACGACGACCACCCACGCCGTCGGTATGAATGAAATTTCATTCAGCAACTTCGTCATTTCCGATGCTCTCCGCTTTCCGCGACATCTCGAGCTAAATGGCTCGCGCGCGTGGGAAACAGCTTTCTTGTAAGGCCCATTAGTCCCACCTCTTCGTTAATCGATAGTGTGCAAATTTTATGTGCAACCATAACACTCATCAAAGAGACGCAGAAAATTCAGGATAGGAACTGGGGTTGGGTCGGTCATACCTTACGTGGCACAGTGGCGAACAGCCGGACAAAACCTCATTTTTTTTTCGTGATTTTCGTGTAGCCCATTTTTTTTAGTTTAACATAAGTATTAAATGAGCTTGTTCCAAAATTGTGTTATTGTAGCTTGTAAATTTAATTTTTGGTGTCTTGTTGAAGTTCATTCCGTAAAGTGTTTCCCGAACAAATATGTATGAGAAAATGAAATTTGGCTAAACTTTTTTGGGAAAGATTCGAAAAGATCTGGTAGGGGAAGGATGGTAAATATGCGCCTCCTAGGCAAATCTCTTAATTTAATGGTGATTTCATCCGAAATACTGTAATTTCGAAGTGTTTATCAATAATCTAGCATATCAGGCATTATATGGTCCATTATTGTTTAAGAAAAACCAAGAATATTACACGCAAACGATTTCATTCCAAAATAGTGCATTGTCATATAAAATGAACGACGCTGGGCAATATGCGCCACCCAAAAATGATAATCAAAATATTCCAATATTGTTAACTGAAACAGTCACACTGTTTGCAAAAGATTAGTGTCAGTCTTATACTTCAAGGTAGTAAATATTTTAGACTAATTTAAAAGGAGAAAATATGTTTTCTTTATGAAGAAAAAGCATTATTGACGTAAACACCGAAATTGCATCGGAAAGACCCAAATAAACTTTTATTCTTAAAATATAAACAAAGAGTTTTTGACAAAGTTTTTTTTGTGTAACGGCTTGCAAATGTGTTTTGGCTTCAACCGCTCACGCTCAAGAAAACGTGGTGGCGCATTTTACCTAACCGGCGTATTTCATACGTATCTCCCCAAAAATCTATTTTTTTGTCTACTTTCCGGTGGTCAGTGTGGTGAATTGCGCATAGCTGTGCCAAAGCGGGAAATTGACTGGTGCAATGTTAGAATGAGGACGCTGTCTTTGTTCTAGATCCTACGGCTTGGGCTTGCGGAAGCCCTTGGATAACATAAAGTATGTCGGATAACCATTTTAACCTCAAAATGAATTCAACGTTTCAAAATTACTCTGTGGTGAAGTTTTGAACGCAATCTCAGGTTTCGTCCGGGATGTGTATGAGGGCCCACCAATGTGCGTGGGCGGAAACGAAATCTTTAAACAAGCATTAGACTGGATCTGCTGGACATCGCAGCAGAGGCAGACCCAGAAGCTAATGGCGGTGCCGCCTCAGTAAATAACCAAATGAAAGAAGTCGAACAGAATCTAACCTGGTAACATGATAGCTGGAATTTGCTCTGGTTGCAGATCTTTCAAGTCGGCCTTTTGCACCACACGAGGACTCATAAGAAAGTAAGTATCTTCCCTCTTTCGTGGGACAAATGCCTACATTACTGCCCTGTGATCGATTCCAGTAAGGGGCCATTCATAAACCACGTGGTCATATTTTTGAAGATTTTCAACCCCCCCTCCCCCCATGTGGCTTATCGTGGTCATTTGGCAGACAAACCCCCCTCCCCCCCCCTATGACCACGTGGTATTTTTCCAATTACAAAAATTAAAGAAAAAACCTTAATTAAAAAACCTTTAAACCAAAACACATATGGTTAATCCGATCAATTTTGAAGATGGACAATTTCAATTGAGTCAAAATCAAACTAAACCCAGCATGGAAATTATAAATTTTCATGAAGTCGAAAATTTTGATGATGTTATCATGTTGTAATGTGTATCAGGTATTAGGATATCAAGAACTCGCACACCTTCAATGCATCAGGAGGATACAAAAAAATGTGGACTCGCGAATATCTTATAAAAATTTCGAGAAAAATTTATAATGGTTTAGAAATTTTCCAAAATATCCCTATATTTTTAATTTTTTTTTCAATTTTTTCATTAGTGTTTTTTTAAATAACTATAAGGTTCATCACTGAATATCCCTATAGATTCCTTAGAGTATTTGGGACCTTCCATAGCTCTGGAGCTACTGGAAATTCTTAAGATATTAACCTCAGCGAAGCATCTGAACTGAACTCCTACAACGAAAAGTTTATCAGAGAATCACAAAGTTAATATGTAATCTTAGAGATGCAAATAAAACCTCCTACTGTTGTTTCTTTTGAGTAGCATTCCTGTAGAAATTTCAGTATTGTTCAGAATCATCAATATTAGAATTAAACAATTATATTTTTTTATTGTTCGTTGCTAATATTGATTTATTCATGAAAATTTTGTATAAATAAATTTATTATTGCTGTGTGTATTATTGTTCCTTATTGGCAATTTCCTATTTTATTATGGAAAATTTCTATTTTTTCTCTACTAAAGAGATCTTCAATCCAGAGCTGGCTCTCTCAAAATTTCTAATTCTTCATTGAAATTTTATTTTGATATCCACTCGTGGAAGCCAATGATGCCATACTAAAAATATTTTCTTGGTCTCTCTGATGGTTCTTTCGAATAATTTCCTAAGGAACTTCTATTCCACATCTCGAATATGCTTCAGTCAATGGCCCTTTCATGAGTGACTCATAGAGGAATGAATGTATTATAGACCAATTATTATTTTGGAGTTCGGATCATTCGATTTATCTAATTAACCAACTTATGAATGATGTATGATATAATATCCCAGTAGGTCCATTGGGTTGATATGACTTCAATTATTATTTATACAAGCTACTACAGACTTTTTAGCTTATACAAAACGTCCTGGAAGTAATTTGAAGTATTTAATCATTCAAGTCCGTGAACCCAGTGCTTCTAAGGCCCTATAAAAAAAAGTTTGCGAACAAACCTTATTGTCATTGTGCTACTTGATGTTGACTAGATAGTTTTGGGTACCTTATCTCTTGGATCTCATGTTAATGGAAATTAGGATCATATGCTTATTGCATCGGATAGGGTATATACCGATGATGAGAACATTGCAAATGTCTTGATTGATCTGGTAGATTATTAATCACTGGCTGACCCATCTTATCTGACCACCCATCTGTTAAGAATGATTCAAACATTTAAACTTTATTTACATGCTCTTAGAATCGAAATCTTCCCAAGGTTTCGGATATCTGAGTTTTCATGTCAAATTTGAGCTCCCTTATTTTTTTCTGTAAAGCCAATATCTAGGAGAACAATTTTGCTGAAGAAAATGGTGGTCTAGTTCTCTTTTGTGATGTTATAGACAATCTAAAACGCTGGGCATATATGACCCATCATTCCTGAAAGGGTTGAGATTTGTTGCTTGGATTAATTTTAAATTCCAAGATCTTCTTAATTTTCAAGAATAATTATTCTGGAGTTGCAAGGGAAACCCTTCGGAATATTGATAAGAAGTTCTTCGGAGTCTCCCGGAAAATCTTTAGAATTTCAACGACATTTCTTTTCGAAATTCTGTGGAAGAGTTCCAAAAAATGTTCGGTAGAAATTTTGAAGAACTACAAGAATCTGTAGAAGGATCCGAAATGCATATTTACGATGAAAATTCCAATAAACATCAAATTCCGAAGAATTTCAAGTGTAAATTAGAAAAAGAATCCAGCTTACATTTTTACAGAATCTCTAAAGATTTTTTTCAAAATCCTGGGCAACTTTAATGAATCTTCAAAGGAAATTCTTCTAAATTTCCAATGATTTTTTTTTCGTTTTCCAAAAGAAATTCTTAGAAATTTTCAGCAGTTTTTTTTAATTTCCAAAAGAAATTATTCGGAATATGCTAAAATATTTCCGATGGAAATTCCTAAGATTTTCCAGTAGAAAATCGAAAAAAGTTCATCTGAAACACCAATAATGAATTTCCCGAGGAAATTCCGATGTTTTTACAAGTGGAAATAACGAAAAAATTGTACTTTTGTAGTACTTGTAAAGGTTGTACTTTTGAAGCATTTCCAGTAGGAATTCCTTAAAAAATTAAATCAAAATTTTAAAGATTTTCTTATGTGAAAACTACTTAAACTTTCTAAATCATTTCCTGTGCATCTTTGCATGGTAAAGATTTAAAGCTATGTTTAGCTGAACCTACAAAGAAATCAAAATGACATCCCGAAAAAGAATGAATTCCCGATGAAATTTTGAAATGATTTCTGGTTCAAATTCAAAAAACATGACCCATGAGAATTCTAAAGATTTATTCTTTGAAAAACCAAAGAATTTTTTAAAGATAACCCATAGAGTCTTCCGTGAAAATTCTAAACTTCTTCAGAATTTACAAACAGCGTTAAAAGTATTCCGAAAAATTTTCATTTCAAAATTCCAAAATTGAAAAAAAAAAAATCAACGGAAATATAGAAGTGTTTTATGTGGCATTGGTTCCATATTCCAACTGGAAGTTGATCTGCTTTTCAACTTAGTATATTCTATTAGCATTTCCTCAGTTATAAATTGGAAGCTTTCATATGCCAGTCATTGCACGACTATATATTTTGTGTAGCAAGTACGATGGATACACTATACCTAAGGTGTCGAGAATGTTTCCCACCCGAAAACATCCTAGACATGAATGAGAATCGAACTCGTCATCTCCGGATTGGCAATCCTCGCAAGGCTGACTGGAGACTGAACATTTTGAAGTGCACTCCTTAAATTGTTCGAAAAACTTCTTTTGTAAATGAAGAAGAGTTTCTGGTGAAGATTCGGAAGATCTTGTCGAAGAAATTCATTAGAATGTTTTTCCACCGAAAATTATATGTATTTCCCACGGGACTGTTTTTAATTTTCAGACAGAATTCACATGGATTTTTTTTCGGAGTTTTAAGGATTTTTTTTTCGGAATTTACACTGGAGATGTTTTGTTTTTTTTTCATTATCAATTTGTAGCAAAATTTCCAAGCAAAATTTTTCAGAGAGAATTGTTCAAAAAAAAATTCTGAATGCCAGCACTTTATAAGGATTGTATTAATGTAATGTCAAAGTTTTTACAGGAAGTTTCTTTACTTGATTTTTCCTGAATATCCACAAGAAATTCTTTTGAATTTTTCTTCTTGAGATTTTTTCTTGGATTATTGTAATAACATGAACATTTTTCAAAATCGGAGCTGCAATCCGCTGATGCAAAAGTGTCGGCGGCGTGATGACAAAAACCATCTGCGGCGGAATTTTTTAAAAATATTTTTCCATTTTTCCTTTCCTATTTTTTTTGTGGAAATTGAAACAGAATGGCAACTTGCTTTTTTGTTTATTTTTGTATGGATATAGGATCTTAGGCTGAGATGGTCAAATAATGCAGATATGCATCGGCGTTGCGACCGACGCTGCGTTATCGATATTTCTCGATGCACACCTACGTCTTTTTAACGCTGAGTTGAAAAGACGCTACGTGGGCATCGGCCCTTAGATGCGCTTTGCGTTTAATAATCATTGAATTTTAATGATTTGTATTTTTTTATACCGCTATTGTTATTCACCAAAAGTTTTTCGTGTAAAAAAACCACGTGGTTCGAGAGCAACACCCCCCCTCCCCCCATGTGGCTTATCGTGGTCATTTTCCAACCCCCCCCCCATATATGACCACGTGGTTTCTGGACGGCCCCTAAGGTCGATGTCGTCCGTGTGATGATACTGTACGTGCAACGCTTGATGTCACGAATTAAAGTATTTGGAATGCAGACGAAGTGTGAGCCTCGTTAGTGACCTTAGATGGATTGAAGCAGGGTGTTGCAATTTATCGTTTAACATTGCACACGTGGGTGCGATTAGTATCATTAAACGGATGACATTGACCTTATCAGTTTCTCCAGAATAGACGATGGGTCTGCAAGTTTTACTCTCGGAACTTACCAGAGATATGTAATTGACACATTCTAGTCTGTGCCCTTTCTTATAGATTGGGCATATGAGCCTATCTAACCAGCCGGTTATTCATCTTCCCATTTTTATAATAACTTGGTGGATCGATTGATGCAGCTGCTCATTTCCAAATTTGAGAAGCTCTACCGGAATCTCGTACATCCCAGCAACTGTATTGTTTTTCAGCTCATTTTGAGCCTCCTAACCTTATCCAGCGTTGGTGGTTCCACAGCTTGACCGTCGTCAACTATGTCAATCCGGCTCGTTTACAGACTTATCTGAAGTTTATATGTGAGAAATCATGAGGAAAGACTCTGTCGCATGACATGTTTTGAGTTAAAATCTAAAACGACCCCTCCTGCAGCAGACTATTGAAGACATCTTAGAGTCGCTCACCAGCACAAAAATTCAAGAAAATCATTATTAGAACCGTGTTTGGTGGGTAATGTTTGAAAATAGTACCATACTACCATTACATAAATAAAGTTTTCATTCAAATATCACAGATGACATATTTTAGGTATGGCAACGGAGTTTGGAATAATTCTGGAAACATACGGAGTCTGGACGGACACTACTCAAAAACGTATCAAAACTTGGATAGAATCTGAGCTTTGTCTAAAAATTTCATATTGATCGATTCTGTTCGCTTTTAACAGAGTTACGATTTTCCATTTCTTTTGTGCTCTAACGGTCATTTAATACAAAAATTCTCTATTTTGGAGAATATAGATTGAAAATTGGCAATTCAAATCTCTTGTGAGCATAGATCAATTCTTCGTCTGTATTTGAATCGAACAATGGCCTTTTCCCAGACTAACCAGCTTGCGTACATGACAGAACTCGCGCAACTAGTTTGACGTGTATACAGCGGAAAACTGATCCGGAAATTCTGTCCGTCAGCCAGAGGTCTACTAAACCTGGAAAACCACTTAGCACCAGGATGCAAATTAATTGTTTGCAAGCTTTTACCACACAGACATACTTCTACATACTCCCCCATCATTTGTGGTAATTGGGGAAATTAGGATGTACTGGGCAGAAATACTTCCAATTCGACACCAGAGGTAAGCAGATCACAATTTGACCACTGACCAGATGATTGTCTAGAAAGCATATAGATTTGAATGGAAGCTTTGTTTAAAAAAATCTAATACAATTATTCAACCTTCGGATTCTTTTCCGATGCTTCGATTCATATATTAGAAAGCAATCGCTGTTCATCATTAGAGGTCCATATTACCCCTTTATTCCTACAGGCGCGGATGCGATCTCACTCCAACCCACAACGGTTGCGACACGAAGCGGTGAAGCTCATTTCGGGTCCCGCAGCCAGTTGATGGAAAACCGCAAAACCCACAGGTTCGTTCGGTACATGTGTTCCGCAGTGGGTACTCTCACCGCACAACTGTATCCAATCGGTACGCAGTGTTTGTCGGTGACTCGTGGTCGGGGGGTGCAAGAGCCACGGTATTTGTACGACAATTATAATGGCTGTAATTGTTGTTTGGCGTGAAAAATTCACGCACATAAAATGGCAACTAGCTGTCGTCATAAACATTTAACAAATAGTACATATAAATAAATGGCGTCCGGTATTACGGCGAAGGCTTTGTGAATGCTGATGATGTTTGGCTGGACGCAACTTTCCGGGAAGCGTCTGTGCTTTCGACCAATTCTGATGCCATGGCAGAATGCGAGACTGATAGGGACGTAAATTTTCACCGTTGAACCTCGAGGTACAGGGTTCGGCGAAAAAATAAATGGAGCATAATTTATCAATATGCATAATACAGAATGTCGTTATGTTGCGTAAATTATTTGATTAAAATTAATTTATACCGGTAATTACGTTCCACGAGAATTTGTGGTCATTTTCATTGGGAAGAAATCACCAGACCGAGTGTTCTTCGCATGCCACAAATTGGAGATATCAATCCGCGGGGCATCGAAAATAATTATGCCACATTTACAAAAAAAACAAGTCTTTGTTATACAAAATGAATTTTTCATGTTTAACACGAAAGGGCTGTTGAAACATGTAGAATCTAAACAATAATAGAAAAAAGCAATAGATTTATCGAAAATGACAAATTAAAATTAAAAAAAAAATACATACAGAAGATATAATAAGTTACTAATATTGGGGAAATTTCTATAAAAATGCAAACTGACATTTGTTCGATTGTGTTCGTAAGAACCATAGGTACTGTTGGGATACCTTCGAAAATCGTCGATCCTGCTGTCTGTCGTTGACCTACAGTTGACCTTCAAGTAGGACTGTTCGGTAGTAGTTTGCCTGTTCCAATTCCTGCACGAAGAAATCCAGTTGGAGTATTTTCAGGGTTGCAACAATTCGACACTCACAAAGCACATTATAACTTATGTTTAAAATGCAAACTACACATTATTTCAGAGGAACTACGGACAAACTATTTCTTCATGTATTACTTAACAAAACGCGAAAAATGCACACAAAATCGAGCGGAGGTTTTCCCTCCAGTTACCGGTCGCAAGTAGTAGCAGTGGACAACTAACTCTCGCAATCTTCTCGTCGTCTGGACATTGTCTTCCGTGAGATCCTTCAATCGATTAAGTTATGGATCGAGTGACCACTTCCATTTCGCCGTGTCGGACAAAGCTCCGCGCGGCTGCGTAAAAATTTCAGGGTAGATATTGTCGGCGTAGCACCAACTTAGAATTCGGAAGTCGGGACTTCCGAACCGAACTTTCTTCCGAAGTTTTATCTGTCAAACTAATTGATGCGTTGTTTAGCGCATCTTTAGGGGAATCCAGCGCACTACTTCCGAAGTTGGAAAAGTTGCCTGTATCTGGAGAAAAATCCAACTTCGGTATAAAAAGCGTTCTAACTTTGTTCCGGATAGACAATACTGTAGGGATTGATATGGGTATAATCAAATATATAGATTGAATTGAATAAGAGGACATATGCATTAGTCACGAGTACCAGATGCGAGAGTGACAGATGAACGAAGTCAGATTTCGAGATCGAGCAGCAGCTGGAGACGGCTGATTCGGATCCAGCCGTCTCCACCGAAGATGACAATGGCCAAGTCAGTACCTACATTGTGATTAGTGGCTCTCCCGAAATGACAAGCTCGATCACGGTAAAGCGATGAAAAAGAAAAAAATAGGAAATCGCGTGTGCTTGTTTTAGTTGAAATGAAGTGCACGGAAAAAGAAAATTTTTGAAAGTTTTTTTTGTGACATTAGTGACACTGAAAATCAAAATGTTTGCAAAAAAGGATGTGTGTCATTAAAGAAATCTCGCTTAACTTTGCAAAAGGACCTTACTAACCTGAGTAATTTTTTTTTCTGATTAATGTAAATTAGTCGAAACACATTATTATTATTATTTGTATGGAGAATATTTTAGTGCGTACTAAGTAACCTGAGTATTTTTTTATTGGTAGATGTAAATTAGTCCAGACACATTATTTTTATTTTTTGTTTATCGTAAAGAAGTACTTTGAGAAGGGCATATTAAGTCCTATCGATATCTGGACAGCAAACCCCAATGTGGTAGTGAAATTTATAGAAACGGTTGTACCAGATTGGGGTTCTTCGCATCGACAGACAATGGCGGTAACCCTAAATGGTAACTAGCTATTCTGAGTAGATGCAACACTAAAAAGGGGTATACCACAATAGATCAACGTAATGGTCGCAGTGGTTAAAATCCCAACAAAACAAAAAAAATCGTATGGAGAATATTTTAATGCGCACTTATGAAATTTGTTGATTGCGTCGATTTTACATATAACAAGGTGTGGTAGTGTAGACTAGACCATTTTCCGAGAGGTAATCCCTGATAGGGCCAACAATCATTCCCCCGAGAGGGTATCCCTTATAGGGAAAACAATCACTCCCCCGAGAGGGTATTTTTGATGAACAAAACAATCATTCCCCCGAAAGGGTATCCCTGATTGGGTAAACAATCATTCCCCCGAGAGGGTATCTATGTAAAACATCTATGTCTTGGTAAGATAGTTCACACACTATCAGCCAAGCCGTTCCTGGGTGGACGTTAGGTAAAATAACAGCGATTTCAATTTCGTGTTGTTCTTCAATGGCCCTCTGCTTACGTTTCAACTTCCATTCAATTTCATACTTGTCGCTCGCTTGCAATAACTTTCAATTCTGTGCTTCATCGTGCTTTACAAACATGCTCCCTTCCACTTTGAACTTAGGTAGTTCGATCTCACCGATAAAAGCCAATGAAAATCAATCAATAAGTAAAACATGTAAGCAAAGAGTTGCGTCGAATATTGTTAATATTTTTCCGATTTTGATTCTCCATGACTGCATTCCGAGATCAGTTGATGATTTGAGAACAGTGTTAGAAAATGTAAACAAAAAGTGAGAACAAGTAAGGAAAGAGTTGCGTAGAATGTTGTTGATGACTTTTGTCTGCTTTTGGTGCAAGATTGACGTTCTAGAGCCTTGTAAGCTCTATCCATGACTGAATTCCGAGATCAGTTATCAGTGTTATAAAATGTAAACAAAAAGTGAGAACAAGTAAAGAAAGAGTTGCGTAGAATGTTGTCGGAGACTTTTGTCTGAGTTTGATGCAAGATTGATGTTCTAGAGCCTTGCAAGCTCTATCCATGACTGCATTTCGAGATCAGTTGATGATATGATAACAGTGTTAGAAAATGTAAACAAAGAGTGAGTACAGTAAGGAAAGAGTTAAGCCGGAAGTTCCATCGGAAATATTTTGGCATACCTATTCCGAATAATTTCTTTTGTAATTTTAAAAAACTGCTGAAAATTTCTAAGAAATTCTTTTGGAAAACGAAAAAAAATTTCCATTGAAAATTTAGAAGAATTTCTTTTGAAGATTCATTAAAGTTGCCAGGGTTTTGAAAAAAATCTTTAGAGATTCTGTAAAAAAAAGTAAGCTGGATTTTTTTCTAATTTATACTGAAAATTCTTCGGAATTTGATGTTTATTTGAATTTTCATCGTAAATATGCATTTCGGATCCTTCTACGGATTCTCTTCCACAGAATTTCGAAAAAAAAAATGTCGTTGAAATTTCAAAGATTTTTTCGTGGAGACTCCGAAGAATTTCTTTTCAATATTCCAAAGAGTTTCCCTTGCAACTCCAGAATAGTTATTCTTGAAAATTAAGAAGATCTTGGAATTTAAAATTAATCCAAGCAATAAATGTAGGCAATAATTTAGGCTTAAGAAGCTTAGTTTTTAGGATATTGAATAATTGGGATAATTGATCGAAAAATTTAAAAATGCATCCAAATTTTCTAAATGCACAAAATTCTTGCATTTAAAAAATCAACATGAAATTCTAACATCATCAAAATTTTGGAATTCATGAAAATTTATAATTTAGTTTGATTTTGAATCAGTTGAAATTGTCCATCTTCAAAATTGATCGCATTAACCATATGCTTTAGTAACGTATGGTTTTTTTTTAAATTTTTGTACTTGAAAAAAAAAACACGTGGTCATAGGGGGGAGGGGGGATCTGCCAAATGACCACGATAAACCACATGACCACACATGACCACGTGGTTTCTGGATGGCCCCAGTGGAGCAACCTTCGATTTCGACGTGGGTAATCGTGAGTAGGTGAGCGGCATCCCGGCCATTTTGCCCTTCGCTCCTCACGTAAGCCGTAACACCGTAAGCTACCATTGATGCATCAGAGAAACAGTTCAATTCTACTTTTCGTGCTCCAGCTATGGTTACGCATCGAGGTACGTGAACCGTGTTTAGCAACGGAAGTGTTTCATGAAAGTTGCGCCACTTCTCACCCACCATTTGCGTAAGTCGCTCATCCCAGCCTTTTTTTTTGTGTCTTTATTAAGGAGACTTTCAGCCCGAGGCTGGCTCGTCTCCGCCATCCCAGCCTATCTTCTATAAATTATTTTTCTCTAGAGTTCAAAGACGCTGCATAAAGACTTTCGCAGTCGTGATAGTTCCACCTAGCAGCCCCACAGGGTCGAACAGTTTGGCGATGATACTCAGCACGTTTCGTTTCGTGTAATGCTGATCGTTAGAAAATCCTGGAATATCGAACTGGAATCTACAGGCCTGGTAGCGCGTCACTTTTTAGTGACTTGGTCGCTTTTTTCGGGCAAGTCACTAAAAAGTCTCTTTTTTCGACCTCATGTCACTAAAGTCACTTTTTCTCGCAAAAAGTCACTATTTTCAACTATTTTGAAACTATTGATTAAGATTTTTTGAATAAAGCTTTATGTATCCGTCGGATGATGCTCTGATCATGGCGCAAATAAAATTACGGATCTTGGAAAAATGAACGCTCAGAAACTTCGACAGTCATTTAACTCGCTGCTTTTATTGGCATTTTACCAGTAGCTAACTAAATGTGTTTATGTCACAATTTATAAATAATTTATACTGTCATCCAAGCAGGAGACCTGCCGATTCCAATTTTATTTTAAAGCTTAAACTTTACACAGTAGGGGAAAGGTGGGAAGACTTGATTCCTTGGGAGACTTCATCCCTTGGGAGACTTAATTCTCCGCTATTTTACCGAGAGCTATATTTCCGTGAATTGCATTTCTGTCCCATCTTTGCTGGGTTTCCTATTCATATGGGGCAAACATGCGATTCACGGCAGTATAATAGTATTGTTATAGCGTATTTTTATTATAGATCCTCTAGACAAATGATCGTTATGTGGCGAGCATTTTTTTTTATTGGCAACCTTATTTACTCGATTATTTACTGTGTTGTTTTTAAGAGGCCACGCAAAATTTGAACAACTTCTCCTAATAATGACAAAATGCTATCATTGCTATGCTAAATGATCTTCACTGATAAAAATGCCAACATACCACTACATTTTCCGGATAATTGGATTTTGATTTGTTGCCACACTATGAGGAGACTTGACCTATGAGACTTGAGAAGTTTGGCAAAAACAATTCAAGAAAATATAAATTCCTCTCAAGCGGCTATTTTTTTTTGAAGATGTGAAAGGTGTAATGAAGGGTTTGCTCCAAAAAAAAATTTTTTTTTGTGTGTTTTTTTTTGGTTAGATATCAAAGAGAGAGAATCAAGGCTTCCCAATTTTGAAGATTGCTTGCGCTATCGAATTCGATAGCAAAAATCGTTCATGAATACGCACAGCAAGTTGGAAAATCTGCGTAATTTGGAGGAAAAATATTGGAAAGTTCAGAGAGCATGATCCTGCAGGTCGTGCGTTCAATCCCAGGCTGCTTGTGCCTTGAATCTTCATAATTTTTGTTTCGTTTTCTACCAAAACGATCCGTACTGTTGTTATTTTTGCACTTAAAATTCTAATAACTTCCGTGGCACATATGACAAATTGTTCTTAAGTTAAGTACAAATCTTTCTTAAGTAGGTGTACAGCTAATCCAGTGAACGTAATTTTCACTCATTCTCACAAGAAGAAAATAATCTTTCACGCAGATTTTTGCATAGAAATCATTTTTCGGAAAAGAAAAACGAATCTTATGAGTGATAACCATTGGCGTAACTAATGAAAAATTCTAGGGGGGCTAACTTTTTTTTAAACTTTTCTATTTTAACACTCATAACACAGAAAGTTTACCATTTTCGCGCGATTCAACTGATGTATATTGTTGGTCTACCAGATATCAATGTAATGGACGACTTAAATATTTCAAATGATGTTCATCGACGCTCAGCCCTGTTACAAAAATCTAGAAATCTCGTAGGATTCCTAAAATCCTTGATAGGTTCAGAAAAAGATAGGTGTTGGGCTCACCGTAAATAGAATGTGAAGCACGATCCTGATTTTTAAAGGATTTTTTGATTTGCTTCGAACCTAGAATACATTATAAATTAAATATTGAATAAATTAGTTAGTTAAACTCTTTTCGCCAGCTTTCAATTCAGTGGCCTGACAATTCCTACGAGATTTCAAACGGGGATCTGACCACAACAAACTAACGCTTCTTTTCTGTTAGCATAACTTCTAGGATGATTTAAAAAAAATCAGTTTTGCATCCCAATACAACTTATTGGTCGTTAATTTTCAATTTAGTTAAAAAAAAACAAATGAACAAGTTAACACATAGGAACATTTAACACATATTTTCTCTCAGTAGGTCTATTTCACGCCTACTGATACATTTTCACTGGTTTCATTGCTGCAGCGACAATAGGAGTTTTAAAGAGAATTAAATAGTATGCGGAGTTTCTAAAATCCATCCGAAAGAATACAAAGTTCTTTCTTATTCAACTTTTAGTTACCTCTACTTGAAATCTAAGAGTTTTACCGAACCTTTCTCAAGAAGCCTACAGTGATAATTAAAATGCGCTGCAGCTTTTAGGATTGGTATTAGTTAGAAAGGTTAAGATCATACGCTCGATTTAGATAACAATTACTCACAAAACCCTGGAAAAACTTGAAAATCTCAAGGAATTGTCCATTATCCATTAGGTACTTGTAATACTAATAAATAATATATTTTTTAATTTACTTGTTGATGAGATATTTCCTTTGGTATTTCATAAGTTATAACGTGTTTTGAGGGGTCCAAATTTTGTCGTGAGCAAGCCTTATAACAATTGCTCGAAGTTCAAAAACTTGAATAGATAGCTGTAGTGTTTCGAAGAGAGTAATTGGATAATGAAGACAATCCTCTCTCTGCATTTACCCCCGTATATAATCAGTGGGCTAGATATGCGTAATACTTATACAAAGTAACAAATTTTCTAGGGGGGGCTAGCCAGATCCTAGGTGGGGCTATAGCCCCCCCTAGCCCCCCTGTAGTTACGCCAATGGTGATAACTATATTTCGCTCACTTCCAGTAGCGTAACAATTTGATGTGCTCGCAAGACTACTTATAGTTTCGAGTAGTCCTGCTTTTTATAGATATTTAGTAAAATTTTCGTGGAATTAAAACAGAGGGCAATACAATTTTACTTAGTCACTGAGTAGATAAAAGTTTACGATTTACGTGTACGATTTTCGTTTCTCATCTGAGTTCGTTCTAAAGCAGACCCCAGACGACGGAAAATGTTTGACAATTGTTATTGATCATTGAAGTAAAAGATTGATGGTGTGAGTGCCATGCCGGCTAATCAGTGAAAATATTGAAGAAAAGTTTGATGAGAAAAGTATTTTTAATACATCTCTCGTCTGGGGTCTGCTTAAGAGAAAATAGTGGTGAGTGAAAGATGTTTTCCGCCACAAATTACGAAAAAAAGATTCTCATTCGACCCAAAAACGCTTGATTTCGTCTCATCGAACTTGCAACTGAAACTGAAAGTCACTATTTGGTCACTTTTTCTGCAACTTGTAACGTTTTACGTTTATTTCGATTAAAATTCAAATAAAAATATTCAATTAGAACCGATAAAACAAATATAAATTTTGAATTTAGTTTTAATTTATGATCGTGTGTCGTGTTTTGTTTGCGTTCGTAAAATCTGTTCGTTCCTGTATCAATTTCAAGTTTATAGTATTTGTTATAAAAGCTCAACTCATTATGGCACGCATGTGAGCTGCAAATAGGCGGCAAACAGGCGCCATGCCTCCGATCGCCATGCCAATCGGTTGGCGCAATTTTATTTGAATATGCTTTACAATCAAATTGAATGATAGCTCAGATTTGAATAGTTGAATAGTAAAATGATTTCAAAAGATTCAAAATTTCTTGGCGCAAGTACGGCTCAGACTCGCTCATTTCGTCTACGAATCGGCTGGAGAGCAGAAGTGCGCGAATAAACTACTTCTGAACGAATAAAATACTTAAGATTTTGCTTGAGTTATTTTAGTTTAATTTGAAGGTAAATTTAGTGAGTGAGTTTAAAAAAATAAGTGGTGTTAAATGTTCTGTGTTTTTCTTCCTAGTTTAGTGGACAGAGTCCAATCGATTGCGTTTTCTGCTCAGATAATTTTATTAAAGTGAATTAATACGAAAAAAGGTAATTAAATCGAATTAAGTTGAGCAATTCTTAAATTAATGTGATTTCGTGTTGGACACGCAGCGCCCTGCGCTTTTTTCGTACGGCTGGATTTTCTGTCGCTAATTGGCGGCATTTATCGTCTCATCGAGATTCCGTTCGTGGTATTCCACCACGACTTCGTCCGTTGACTGTCCGAGGACCGTCCGACCCGTGTGCCCAGCGAAGGCCCGCCTCAAGTAGGTAGCCAAACGGAGGTGAGTGAGGTCGCTAAGTCAATCGTAGCGAATTTACCACGTTGGTCGTTAATTGCCGACGGAAAGGTCCATCCCGTTACATTTTCGGACCAGTGTTTAGAGAGTGTAGGTTCGTCTTTCTGCGTGTCGTAAATTGCACGCCACGAACCTCGATCCTAACCAAAGGATAGAGGACGCACCACTCCCCGCTCGGTGAACCGGAAAGGTACGCGAAGCCGGGTCGCTTGGGTACGTGTGCCTCTATTCGGCGGAGCCGATCGTCCCGGGGATTCCAGGCCAAGTGCCACAACACTCTCTCCGATCGAAATCGGAAGCTTCCGTTCCAGCCGCCACTCACTCCGCACCTTTAGATCGGCCATATCGCACACGGGTCATCTCCATCGCTGCGCGCCAAATCGCAGTACGGACACGCCGGTGACCGCCATCGTGTTACCGCCATCTTCGTAGCTATCGTCGCCATCGTCAACGATATCGAAGCCTCATCGTTCCTGCCGGCATCGAGTCATCAAAATCCTGCGCAGGTACGTGAAGAGCTTTTTGTTACATGGCCATGTTTTGCTCTTTTCCATTCCGTACGATTTAATCGCGTCCAGTACGAATGAATGCTCTAAAATATAGAAAGTTTCAAATGAATGTTGTTGAGTTGGTTGAATTTCCGTTACGTTTCACGCCAGTTGCCAATAAAACATACTCACTAAACTAAATTACGTTTCGTTCCGTTTTACTGCTCGGATGAGCGAACATTCCCTCTGAGTTCCCTATGGTTCGTACGGATAACGAGTTGGAGTAAGTGCATTGTTCCGTTCCATTGTTCCGCGAACCGTTCGAGAGTTTCCCTGAGCGAAATAGTCTCTAAAAAGTCGGGCAAACCAAACACGACCGGTGGTCTCTCTTTGAGAGTGGCGCTAAAGCCACCGTTTAGCAAATCCTCGTGAGCATTCCCCGAACGGTTACAAACTGAAAGTCACTATTTGGTCCCTTTTTTCGTCAGCTTTGGTCACTAAAGTCACTATTTTGACCTGCATGGGTCGCTACCAGCCCTGAATCTAAAACAATCAGCATTAGGAAGTCAGGTCAGCTCCAAGGTTTTAACCTCTGCATTCTGGTTCGAATTTATTCCTTCCGTAACAGGTAGAGCCAAGTCTTGGTTCGGAATACCCTTGAAAACTTCTTCCCGATTTGATGCCCATTTCCTTAATCTAAATCCTCCGCTTAGTAGCATAGAACCGAACTGATATTGTAGACTCCACATCGTCCGCTCCGGAAATTACATCATCCATGTAGACAACTTCTTCGATGGCTTTCGCAGCCAATGTAAATCGTTCTGGCTCGTCTTCTGCCAACTGCTTTACCGTACGAGTAGCTAGGAACGGGGCTGATTTTGTGCCATAGGTCACCGATAGCAGTTCGTATGTCACAACCTCCTTCTGCGGTCCGAACCACAGATCACACTGTAGAGGTGTGTCTTGTTTGTTGACTCAAATTTGTCGAAACATTCTTTCAACATCTGCAAACACCATGACCTGCCGGAATCGGCTTCGTAGGATGATCGACCGTAGATCTTGTTGTACTATAGGCCCCGCAAACAGCGCATCATTTAGCGAGATGCCGGTTGACCAGTGGCGCCGGGAGTGGGTGGGACAAGTAGGACATGTCCTACGCATGAATTTGTCTAGGTGGGACAGTCAAAGCATTGTCCTACCCATGTTTGTGGTAAGAACTAGAGGTCTTGATAAGAGAAACGCGGATAGAAAATGTAACTCTGCCAACACTGCAGTTAATCTTCTCCATTAAAGAACAACACATGGAAAGAGAGCATTTTCTTTTTCGAGCATTACGGACGACATCAAGTGGACCGATCCTGTTATTGTCCCAGAAACGTGTCATAACGCTAAGCTGTCTTAACCGTCTCTTGAAAACCGGCCTCAAATAGTGGAAAATATAAATTTAGAGTCGGACAATAAGAAAAACTTTCTATTAAGATCACTTTGCGTTGTTTTCGGGAAGATCCTGATGACGATGCGGCTCAAGAAGTAAATAGTTGGAGTTAATGGACACTGAAGAGATGAAAGCAAGCCAGCATGGGAAAATGGATAACTACTGGTAATCGTAAGTGCAATTACAATTTGGTAAGTTTTTATGACTTCATTTAAGAGAAAGTAGATTTATATGATCAAACATTTAAATTGTATAAACGCTCACATGTTTTATCGGTAAATGAATATCACATTCCGTCCTTTACCCTAATAGGATAATTTCCGGATATTTTAATCATAGTTTTCTCACGACCAATAACGTTATTAATTGCACCAGACTTTAATATTTTCATATGAGTTCTGCTTCAGTCAAATTTTTCATGATTGTATGATGGTGTATCAATCAACCTAATTAACATTATATTTGTGTCGGTCATATTTGTAAAATTAAGAATGCATGTTTATGAGAATAGAATGTCACCGTTGCTATATCTCAAATCGCGTATGTGTGATTTAGGCCCGCGTAGTTCTCTAGTTTGCTGTGTTTAAAGTGCACCCACAGACAATTTGTGTCAATCAGAATAAAGTTCATCTGGCGCATCGCAAATCAAGCAGTGCTAAATGAAACCTGATTTTGAAAAACCCTTGGTGAGAACGTTCCTTTAACAATGTAGTAACATTCTTATCAATTCTACTTTTGTATATAGATGAACGAAATTTGCAAACAAATTTGATTCGTTTCTTAGTAGATTATTGGAACATTTGAAATGATAATAGATGTAGATAAGTTGATACATCGTGCTTCATTAGTGCGCGTCGATTCGGTTGGAGTAACACGATTCTCAGTATGCAGAGGCGCCCGAGCCTGCATTGTGTAAGTTTTTTTTCTCTTCGTCGCAGAACCATGAAGGTAATGTCTATCCGGAACAAATTTATACGCTTTTTATACCGAAGTTGGATTTTTCTCCGGATACAGGCATCTTTCCCAACTTCGGAAGTAGTGCGCTGGATTCTCCTAAAGATGCGTTAAACAACGCATCAATTAGTTTGACAGATAAAACATCGGAGGAAAGTTCGGTTCGGAAGTCTCGACTTCCGAACTCTAACTTGGTGCTACGCCGACAATAAATAGTGCAAGTTTGTTCGTGTTTTATGTTGGACGCAGTACGGTCGCGCGCGGTTATCAAAATGTCTGATTCTGCTGAGTGGGCGAGTAAATTGGATAGTGAAACAATCAGTTCAGTGTAGATTTGTTCGTGTTTTGTATTGGACGTAGAACGATCGGAGAACGCACCGGTCATAGAAATTTTGTTCTGCTTTGTGCGGTAAGCAGAACGATCGGCCGGTAACCGAAAGTTTATTCTGCTTCGTGCGTGTGAGTAAATTAATTAGAAAGTAAAAGTTTAAATCGCGTCTAGACATGTTTTCTTCAGTAAGCAGAACGATCGGCCGGTCATCAAAGTTTTATTCTGCTTTGTGCGGTAAGCAGAACGATCAGCCAATCACCGAAATTTTGTTCTGCTTTGTGCGGTCTTTAATAAAAAATTAGTTTTGTTTTCATCGATCAAACTACACGCTATACACGGCATACCGTTTACCAAAACGAACCCTGCCACACTCCCTACCCCATATATCCAACATCCCAGTGATTTCTCGTGGAAGTGCAGATGACTCGTCGGCTTCTATCGAAGCGAGTATCACGTCAACAATTTCCTACCTATTCCCTAATTGACCTGCATTCGGACACGGCCGGCGCTGGTATTGCTTATTTTTGGGTCACCAGTTCTTACACATTGAAGATGATGTTAGTCCCAAACTTCATCTGTTGGTTCTCTGTGTAATTACAGCTGACCTGGCAATAACGGAGTAGCAACCGTGGGCGGTCAATCATGCTCATGCTCATGCTCATGCTCCATTAAAGAACAACACATGGAAAGGAAGAAATGATTTATCCAGGGAAAATTTCACATACCGCTATTTAATATGTTCCCATCACATGACAATATGATTCAATCAAAAAAGCAATTGCATTTCATAATCCATCATTGATTTGCATATACTATTGAAAAGAAATGTAGAATGCATTCAAAATTTGTTCATCGATTCTATTGAATTTAGCCGTTTTCAGTATTTGATCAGAAGTTTTGGCTGCTTACAGGTCTCTTGCTCGATTGGCTGCTGTTTTTGTTATCAAGGTCTCTAGTAAGTACTTATGAAGTCATTGAATGGCAAGAATCTGTGTGTTATAAAATAGTGAATTCAAAGTTAATCGGAGTCTTTAGAATAATCAAAGACGTTTCTGGGGTCCTAAAGAAATAGAGTATTGTATGTTCTTCAGCACTTTACGGTCTTTATAATCCCAAAATCGCTCAGTATGTCTAAAGTCTAAAGCAAGGACGTTTTTGATCATTTAGTAATCTGGGCTCGATCATTTAGTGGTTTGTCAATATTATCAATAATTGTATGCTGGACTTTAAGCGTAAAGGTTTTTCTACAACTCTGCCTAAAAGACATTCTTTGAATTCCACTAATATCGAAGTTGAAGCGCTAGTTGCAGTAACTTGCAGATTGATAACAAAATATCAATCATTTAGTTTCAGTTGCTGTGACTAGTGGGACTATTAGGCAGAGTTGTAGAAAACCTTCGCACTAGAAGTTCACCATACCACACATTTTGGAATTCAGCCCCTGGAATGAGTAATTGACAAACTACTAAATGATCGAACCCAGATAACTGAATGATCGAAAATATTCTTGGTCTAAAAGTTTTTTCAAGGGTAGAAGAATAGTTGTTGAAATCAGCGAATGCGATTGATTAAAAAATTAAAAATTATAATAAATAAAGTATGTTTAAATGGATTATGAAGCCCACGGAAACAAGTTCCCTTAAAACTTCAAAAGATTCATTGAAACCTGAAGAACCACAAACAGATCTGCTCTGAAATCTGAGCTCCCATAACCTAGCGGCTACTGAACGAGCTCGAGATTCCCAAATTGGACGCATAGTCAAAAGGTTGCGAAGGCCGACGGAAGTCCTTCGTAGATTAGTTGGTTAAAGCACCGATCTAGTGTACTGTAGGGTCATGGGTTCGAGTCCCATCGAAGGGGAAGTGGTTACCTCCAATACATTTTCCAAATCAATATCTTCCACATAACGTACATATTCACATATGAGTTTTCATAACATTGTAAATTAGCTGTTACACTTGGTAGAACCAGGAACTCCATAGACCTAGAGTAAGTCTGATATTCTGAATTTGATTGTAACATCTATCTTGCGTATTACTCTCGTGTTGGTTTGACCAACACCTTGGATCGTGATGTCCACCTTTTGGCTAGAGACCTTCATCAACCTGCTCAGACGTTCGGAAATGAAATTACATTACGAGCCAGAGTCCAGCAGAGCACGAGCAGGATAGCGTGATCCATAATTGACTCATCCCCTCGTAAAGACTGGTTTTGAATACTGCTAGTACCAAACGCTGCCAGCTTGTCTACGAGAAACGATTTCACATCGTAGAATTAGGACTCTAAATCGGCTTGATCCTTGAGAAAAGCCTCAGTTTCCTCAAATTCTTCTTGTGCTTGTAGCTCCCAACAAGTTTCGTTGATAGACTGCCATAAGTCATCGAGACGCGCAACACGAACATCGATCTGACTGACTGTTGTTCGTTAACAAACCGTCAGATAAAGTCCTCTAACCCTTGCCGATAGTGTCTTCAACGCCTTCGAGTCCTTGGAAGTCATCGTGGAGTCTCACAAATGGTGTATTGTATGAAAAGCGAAGGAATACGAGGATGTAGTTTCAAGAATTTGGCCAGCTTCGGCTAAACATATACTGTTCAGCTCACCTATGAGAGAAACCCGTGTCACCTCCAAAGTTGATCAGGACCAAACAATCTGTTGTCACTCCACGTTTGTGATTTTCAGCAGTATCAGACTCCAGAATGATCCAGCGAAGAACAGAAAGGCAAAAAAGGCGAATGTAGTATTCAACAACACTTTACTTCGGCTGTACATATACTGTAAAGCTCCCCTAGAGAAATACAGTAGACGCCAAAAGCCAGGATTGTCAGTCCACAATCGTAATGATTCTAACAGAAAATCAGATCGTCTCCAAACAAGTTTATCCAGTGCGCCAGAGGAGAAAACACAGCAATGTAGTATCGAAAGATTACTGCTACGGCAGGACATATTCTCTTAGTTTCACCAGGAGAACTAAAGCGCAAAAGTACATCAAAACTTCGTCCGAGAAGTAATTAAGTATAGGGATTGCCTCCGAAAGGAATTCAAGCCAGATTTCGCAAAAAAGGTAGATTTATTGTTGTGGAGCATCAACAGAAACCTGCTTCGGCTGGACATATATCTATAATGGTTTAGGGTCATTTGGCCTAATGTCGCTTGGCCGAATAGTTGAAATACGTTTACTTATTAAGTGTGAGAGGTAAGAAGGGTTTGTAGTGGGAAGCAAGAAGTGAGAAGTGATAAGTGAGACAGCGAGTAGCAAGCAATACGAAGCAATACTATCTCTGTATAAAGAATAAACAAAGAAGAAGGGAGGAGGAAGGTGGAAGAAGAAATAATCAAGGAAGAAAAAGGAAAAGGAAGAAGAACTACAAAAGATAGAAGAAGGAAAAACAAAAGGAAGGAGAATGAAGGAAAAAATAAGAAGGAAGAAGGAAGAAGACGAATTTCGCGCCAACTCGACCAGCGGTTGGCAGCACCATCTCAGGATGGAATGAAACTTGGTGGTCATAAATATATGGTATATCTAAGCCGCTCTGCATACATAATTTTTCAAAAATTGTCAAGAGTAACATTTGATGAGGGTCTAATTTTTTTTCCTTGATTTTTTTTTGAAACGATGTACCTCTAAAATGACAAGACCTACAAAAAAGTGTTGTATGGCGGACTGTCGTGAAGTTCCCTGAAGTTTTTTGGAAAAATATCTAGAAAATAAAAAACTTTTTTCTACACTGAAAAAAAATTAGTTTTAAAAATTAAAATCGATATTACAAAAAACCTTATCTTAGAAATCAATGAAATTTTTTCTGCAGATAGGTATTTCAATTATCTAACTATTCTGGGAATAATGTTTCTGTGACATATTTATGGAAAAAAAGTTTTTCTAACAAAAACCTTTTTCATGTCCATATTGTGTGAAAATTTATCAGCGTGCTTTATGCATACAGCGCCAAATATAGGTTCAGCAGCCTATCATCAACCAACGACACACTTTGAACGTATAAAAATTTGTTTAGGAAGCAATTTAGCATAATATAACAATAATGTGGACCAACATTTGAAAAGAAAGTATATTTTCCTAGATTTCTTATATCAATGTTACACTAGGGTGCGGCCCACATTCCACGTCGAGCATCCGTGCGAGACGGTTGTAAGTCCGCGTACGTTCTTCTTCTCATTCGGTTTTTTTCCTGAAGTACAGGTAGTGGTTTTTTTTTCCGAAAGTGTTTTGAAGCATAGTGCTTGAGTGGAAGTGGTGCTTAGCTGTAGCAGTTAAGTAGCCATTTCGTTGGTTTTGCAACTACGCAAAACTTTGCAGTTTATTCGGCGTCCATCGCAGGCGCAGGCATCATCGTCCCACGCCGACAGTCATCATCCATCGTGCGTCTCCACCAACACAGACGCTGCCGTCCTGCCACCATCCGCACCACCGGCGAGTGTCCATCGAGCTAGTGTGTGCTGCCAGAACTGTTAGCCGGCAACACAGCAGTGTGAACGCAAGTATTTAATTGAGCTCCCTCTCATTGTTCCCCTCTCTTCTCCCTCTTATTGGAATAGTTTTTTTTCTTTCATTTTTACTCGTCTTCCCCTCTTTTCCAAATTATTATTTCGTTTGTGTGTGTGTTGTTTTTTCTGTCTTTGTGATAATTGTTTAGTTTTAAAAGAGATTGTGCCTCGCTGCAGCGGCGCATCCCGTGTCCGCAATGCGCGAAGGCGAAGTTGGCGGGGGCACTTCGTATTCCATGTCAGATGTTTCGTTGCATTCGGGTGTTCCAAACCAAAACGAAATGGACACCAGCAACGCTAAAATTTCCTCTACGAGCCCCCGTCCCAAGGTCTACCCTCACGACTCTAGTGGGCCGTATGTTGTTTTCTTTCGACCCAAAGGCAAACGTTTGAATATCAGCCAGATTAGCAAGGATCTGGAAAAGCGATTTTCGTCTGTCACGACCATTGACATGGTTGGTTCCAGTAAACTCCGTGTCACGGTCAGTGATCGCAAACAGGCCAACGAGATTGTCACCTGTGAGCTTTTTACTCTCGAATATAGGGTGTATTTACCGTCAGCAGTGTGTGAGATCGCGGGGGTGGTGACGGAGGGAAGTATGACATGCGACGATTTGAAACAAGGTTTCGGTCGTTTCAAGAACGTTTCTTTGCCTCCTGTTGCGATACTGGATTGCAAACAAATGTATTCGGTGTCGCAGGAGGGAGAGAAACGGATTTATTCCCCGTCTGACTCTTTCTGCGTCACCTTTTCCGGGTCCGCACTGCCTAAACTTCACCTACCTGTTCGACTGTATATACCGACGGTGAAGAATTGTGTTAATTGCAAGCAGCTAGGCCACACCACTCAGTACTGCTGCAATAAACCTCGCTGTGCATCATGCGGAGAGAAGCATGTGGAGGGCGCGTGCGTGACGGCACCGAAATGTGTCTATTGTAACGAAAGCCCTCAACATGCGCTTTAAGCTTGCCCAACGTACATACAGCAGCGAATCCACCAGAAGCGGTCTCTTCAGCAGCGTTCTCGGCGAAGTTACGTCGAAATGTTGAGGAAGGCCGCTCCTCCACTCGTTTCTGACACCATCTACTCGTCTCTTCCTTTGGACGATCAAGGTAGCTCTGACTCCGAGGTTGGAAATGGGGTTCCCTTTGTTTTCAATGGCTCAACGAGGAAGAGAATAAAACAGAGCCAGCGACCCTCGAAAAAGCCTAGAAAACAGCCTCAAAGTGAGCCCCAATCCAACATGGTCAAATTCAAAGCGGGAGGAAATACTCAAAAACGATCAACTTTCGTGGTTTCACATCGGGATGATCGAGAGTTTCCACCGCTTCCGGGAACATCTAAAATCCCAGATGCCCCATTTTTGCGATTTCTCAGCCAGAAAGAGAGCATACAGAGCGAGCAGAAGAACTCCCGAGCGCTCCAATGTTCACACTTTCTGGCATCGTGGAGCTCATCCTCAACTTCTTTGATGCTTCCGCCCCGTGAAGAACATGGTCAAAACTGTTCTTCCTATTCTGACTCCTCTCCTGAAGCAGCTGGCTTCGAAAATGCCCTCTTCGAGTCATTTGTATCCTTCGATGGCTAACTTAGTCAATAAAGGGTAACATGATTTCGATTCTACAGTGGAACTGTCGAAGTATTCTTCCAAAATTAGATATTTTTAAATTTTAGTTAACAAATTACAATGCGATGCTTTTGCTTTATGTGAAACATGGCTAACACCAGATGTGAACCTTCATTTTCCTGATTTCAACATAATCCGCCGCGATCGGGCAAATCGATATGGAGGGGTGCTTTTAGGGATCAAAAACAGCACTCCTTCTATAGAGTCGATCTTGCGCCGATGTCTGGCACCGAAGCTGTCGCATGTCAGGTGACTATTCGAGGAAAAGACCTCAGTATCGCCTCGATATATCTTCCTCCAAACACCGCGATATCTCGAAGAGATCTCTCGCACATCTGCTCGGTTATGCCCGAGCCACGGTTGCTCCTGGGAGATTTTAACTCCCACGGAACAGGCTGGGGAACTGTACGACGACAACCGTTCATCAATGATATACGACCTCTGCGACGACTTCAATATGTCAATTTTGAATACAGGAGAAGTTACACGAGTGGCTCCTCCAGCAAGAGATAGCCGTCTAGATCTTTCCATTTGTTCGAGCTCATTATCGTTGGACTGTACTTGGAAGGTGGTCCAAGATCCCCATGGTAGTGATCATTTGCCGATCGAAGTTTCGATTTCCAATGGACATAAGCAATCTGCTTCCATCGATTTTTCATATGACCTCACGAAGCACATCGATTGGGGCAAATATGCGGACGCCATCAGCGATGGCATACAGTCGATAGAAGCACTTCCCCCGCGGGAAGAATACAAGTTTCTATCGCAGTTGATTCTTGAAAGCGCTCTTCAGGCACAGCGTCGGCCGGTGCCAGGAGCTTCGGTTCGTAGGAAACCCTACAGTCCGTGGTGGGACATCGAGTGTACGCAACTTTATCGCGAGAAATCCGCCGCGTTCAAAGAATTTCGGAAACACGGGGCGATCGTTCTTCACAAACGATACACCGCGCTCGAAATCCAGTTCAAGAAACTGGTCAAAGTGAAGAAGCGCGGATATTGGCGCACTTTTGTTGAAGGTTTATCGCGCGAGACTTCAATGAAAACTCTGTGGACCGTCGGGAGAAGAATGCGCAACGCGTCGTCCGTAAACGAAGATCGTGAAAGCTCGTCGCGATGGATACTTGACTTCGCAAAGAAAGTTTGTCCGGATTCGGTACCGGTGAGGCAAGAGCTACGTGATGCTTTTGCAGACAGGGATGATATGGATCGTCCCTTTTCGATGATTGAATTCTCACTTGCTCTCCTTTCATGTAACAATTCCGCTCCAGGGATGGATAGAATCAGGTTCAATTTGCTCAAAACCTCCCAGACGTCGCGAAGAGGCGCTTATTGAACTTGTTCAATCAGTTACTGAGTGCAACATTGTTCCGGATGATTGAGGGAAGTGAGGGTGATAGCCATCCAGAAGCCCGGAAAACCCGCGTCGGATTGTAACTCGTATCGCCCCATCGCGATGCTGTCATGTCTTCGGAAGCTGTTGGAGAAGATGATTCTCTTCCGGCTAGACAAATGGGTTGAATCGAATAGTTTGTTGTCAGATACACAATTTGGTTTCCGCAGGGGCAAGGGAACGAACGACTGTCTTGCGTTGCTTTCTTCAGAAATTCAGCTTACTTTCGCTAAAAAAGAGCAAATGGGCTCAGTGTTTTTGGACATTAAGGGGGCTTTTGATTCACTGCCAAAAATATCTATATAAGATATATGTGTCGCCGTTATAAATTTTTGCAATAGCTCCACCCTAATATAATCGATATAGAACCACACATAAATTAAATAATTGCTAATTCGAGACCACACATAAAGTTTATTTGGATATATATTTCATAAGTAGTTCGCGTGGAGAATGGTTATGTGTGCGCTGATATACATCATAAGTTAAATCTATGGATTTTTGCCAATAAATATGTGTGGATTTTTAGTAGTGTTCAGTTTGCGTCGATGTCTTATCTGACAAACTCCACGAGTGTGGACTTTCACCAATTTTGAACAACTATTTGTACAATTTGTTGTCAGAGAAGCGTATGAGTTTTTCTCATGGTGACTCGGCAACTTCACGAATTAGCTACATGGGTCTCCCCCAGGGCTCATGTTTGAGCCCCCTTCTTTACAATTTTTACGTCAGAGACATTGATGAATGTCTCATGCCAAATTGCTCGTTGAGACAGCTTGCAGATGATTGTGTTGTATCCGTTTCGGGGCCAACATCGGTTGATCTGCAAGGACCATTACAAGATACTCTGGACAATTTGTCCACTTGGGCTACGAAGCTGGGTATCGAATTCTCTCCGGAGAAAACTGAGATGGTTGTCTTTTCAAAAACATAAGCCGGCAAAGTTCCTGCTCCAACAGATGGGTAAGACAATCACTCATAGCATATCTTCTAAATACCTCGGGGTCTGGTTCGACTCGAAATTTACCTTCGGGAAGCACATTGTGTATCTGACACAAAAATGCCAGAAACGGATCAACTTCATGCGATCAATAACCGGAACATGGTGGGGAGCGCATCCCGAAGATCTCATGACGTTGTATAGAACAACCATTTTGTCGGTCCTCGAATACGGTAGTTTCTGCTTCCAGTCCGCGGCTAAAACACACATGCTTAAGCTTCAACGGATTCAGTACCGCTGTCTTCGTATCGCGTTAGGATGTATGAATTCGACACATACAATGAGCTTGGAAGTACTTGCGGGAGTACTGCCACTAACAGATCGTTTCGCGGAATTATCGCTCCGGTTCCTCATCCGCTGTGAGGTTCTCAATCCATTGGTCATTGATAACTTCGAGAAGCTGCTCGAACAAAACCCTCAATCTCGATTCATGAGTATTTACCACTGGTACATAACGCTGGAGGTAAGCCCTTCTTCGGTAGATACCAATCGTGCTAACTTCTTAGACTCTTACAGTTCCTCTGTTACTTTTGATCTGTCCATGAAGCAGGAGGTTCATGGAATACCAGACTTTCAGTGTGCGGAGGTCATACCTCCATTATTTGCAAGCAAATACGGGCACGCCAGTGAGGAGAGAAGCTTTTTACAGACGGGTCAAAATTGATGACTCCACTGGTTTCGGTGTTTTCAACGTTTTTCATAGCGCCTACTTTAAGCTCAAAGAGCCTTGTTCCGTGTATACTGCTGAGCTAGCAGCTATACACTATTCACTCGAGCAAATCGCATCCCTACCTCCTGACCACTTCTTTATCTTCACCGACAGTCTAAGTTCCTTGGAGGCTGTTCGGTCAATGAAACCGGTTAAGCACTCAGCGTATCTTCTAAATGGGATACGGAAAGCTTTGAGTGCCTTATCACAACGGTCTTACACAATCACCATGGCTTGGGTCCCTTCTCATTGCTCGATCCCGGGAAATGAGAAAGCGGACTCTTTGGCTAAGGTGGGCGCTATGGAAGGTGATATTTACGATCGGAAAATCACCTTCGATGAATTTTTCACATTAGTTCGTCAGGAAACCTTGAACAGCTGGCAACAGAAATGGACAAATGGGGAGTTGGGTAGATGGCTGTATTCAATTCGCCCGCAGGTGTCGAAGCGTCCATGGTTCAAAAAATTGAATATGGGACGAGACTTCATTCGAACCATGTGTCGTCTAATGTCCAATCACTACAATCTAAATGCACATCTTTTCAGAGTGGGGCTCTCGGAAGGAAATCTCTGTGTTTGCGGCGAGGATTATCAGGACATCGATCATGTCGTGTGGGCGTGCGAGGAGCATCGTGGCCCCAGATCTGCGCTAACTGAACATCTCCGGGTCCGAGGAAAACAACCAAAGCCTATTAGGGAAGTGTTGTCGGGCCTTGATCTCGAGTACATGTCCCTGGTCCACCAATTTTTGAAAGTTGCTGATGTAAAACTGTAATCATTGCCTGCCCATTCCCTTGTCTGTCGTACCCCATATCGAATGTCTTCCTCTTGTTGTACATTTCCATGTCTGTTGTAAATCCCTTCCGTATGTCTTCCTCTCGTCGTTGTCTCCCAAAAAAAGTTTGTTTGTCCCGTTACAGATGTAAAAATGCGAGGAATGTCAACTTTGTGAACATCAGCATCGTAATTACTTAAGCACCCTAAAATCCTTTCCTTTCCTACTGTATCATTGTATTCCCTAACCTCGACTAAACCGCGAGTCTTTCGGTTCCCCAAAACTAACACTATGTATAAGAATCAAGAAATGTATTGTTAAACTTGATTTCGGCTCCGTAACGCTTCACGGCAAATGAGCCTTCCAAATAAACGAAAGATAAAAAAAAAAAAAACTAGGGTGCGGCCTATTTTTCGAATGTTTCCGAAACCTAGAATTCGTGTACCAAAACTCTTTTTTTATGGCAAAAAATAGTAGCCTCAGAATTTCAGGCCAAAATATTGAAGTTTAGAGGTCGCGCAACGGTCTTTAAGGTGATTTTTTGACCATCAAGTTTAGACTTTCATAAAATTAATCATAACTTTGGCAATTTGCATCCGATTTACAATCTATTGTGATAAATCTCTTCAGTATTAAATTTGTAAAAACTTTGTAGAACATCATATTCCTTGAAATCAGCTCCAAATGTTAGTAATATGCAGATTTTTATAAAAATTTCTTCTTTTAAAAAAAAAATTGGTTTTACAAACGCTCTAACTTTTTCAATTATCAACCGAATCCGGATATTTCTATATGAAATTAAAGAGAAATTTGTATTCTAATTTTTCTTAGAACAGTTAGTTTAGTGAGTTTTAGTGAGTTTTTAAAAGCATTATTTGTCGATGTTTTAGACCAAATACTGCAAAACCATGTTTCTATTGAACAAGTACGTCACATAGTAGGCCATAATTTTGTGTTGAGTTGGAATATTTGTTTAGCCAGGATTTTACTGTACCGATCATACAAATATCTACTCTTCCGCTAACTTTGGCTCGTTTTCAAAGCAATTATTTGTTTTTTTGTTAACTCAATTGTTTTTAAGTTACTTCGATACAAAAAGTCAAAGAAAATATAAACCCTTTTCAAAAGTTGTTCCACAATTATGTTAGACTATGCTAAATTACTTCCTAAAAAAAATTTATGCGTCCAAAATGTGTCGTTGGTTGATAATAGGCTGTTGAACTTATATTTGGCGCTGTAGGCATAAAACGCGCTGATAAATTTTCACACAATATGGACATGGAAAAAGTTTTTGTTAGAAAAACTTTTCTTCCTTAAATATGCCACAGGAATATTATGCCCAGAAAAGTTAGATAATTGAAATACCTATCTGCAGAAAAAATTTCATCGATTTCTGAGGTGAGGTTTTTTTGTAATATCGATTTTAATTTTTGAAACTAATTTTTTCAGTGTAAAAATCAGTTTTTTTTTACTTTTTGTATATTTTTTCAAAAAAATTCAGAGAATTTGACGATAGTCCGCCATACAACAGGTCTTGTAGGTCTTGTCATTTTAGAGTTACATCGATTTTTAAAAAATCGATGAAAAAAAATTAGGCCCTCATCAAATGTCACTCTTGACAATTTTTGAAAAACTAAGTATGCAGAGCGGCTTAGAAATACCATATCTTCATGCCCACCAAGTTTCATTCGATTCTGAGATGGTGCAGCCAGCCCCATAGTAGGGTTGGCGCGAAATCCCGAGCAACACACATGTTGTAAATCAGTCTATTATACTCGTATACGACTAAATTTGGTCATATATGAGTTATTTCAACCAAATCAACGGGAATTGTGCTGCTAGGGATTCGTCAGAAGGAAAAAAAAGGAGGAAGGAAGAGGAGAGAAAGACGAAGGGAGAAGGAAGAACGAAGAAGGGAGAAGGAACAAGGAAGAAGGAAAGAGGAGGAAGGCATAAGGAAGAAAGGAGAAAAAAGAAGGAAGAAGGAAAAAAGGAAGAAGAACGAAAGACGAATGAAGAAGAAGAAAAGGAGAGGGTCTCAGTTCACTTTTCTCTTTTCACTTCACGCTTCTCATTACTCACTTTTCACTACTCGTAATATAAGTTCAAATTTTTCAACTTTTCGGCCAAACGGCATTCGGCCAAGTGGCGTTCGGCTAAACGGCATTCGGACAAACGACATTCGGCCAAATGGCCTGACACCATCTATAATATAAATTTACCTGACAGACAGGATTATTCGTCGATGTCCAAGCGCGAATGATTGTGTTGAACCTTCCGTCGTTCGGTCGTCCTTCCCAAACGCATGTACTCGCAGAATTCGTGCGCCACCCCAAACACGAATCGTGCAATTTCGCTCTCTCGCCAGTGTGTGCCCGGTCGTTGATTGATATTTCACCAAAGACAGAAAAATGTAGATCGAAAGGATTGTGTTAGACGGCTAAATGTAGGCTTCGGCCAGACATATACTGGTTCCAGCCTACCTGACCGGTGGTAGAACAGCACTCAAGCCGTCTAAGTTGCCCCCTAGATTTCGATTATCCACAGTGTAGTTTGATGTAGTTTTCTTGATTGACTTCAATTGCGAAGTGTGTCCTCTCCAATCGATGAAAATAGTCTTCTAGCAAATGGTTTGGCGTGAAGATAGCAAGCAGTGATGGCGATGGACTATTCATTCACTCCAGTTATGGCGCAGATCCTTTCTGTGGTAATGAAATGCTCTGCGATGGCGATGATCCTTTGAATAAGTTTCAATAGGATTCCTTGATGGCGCGAACATTTAGCACAATAGAGCCTCGGCTTCGAAATGGTGATACAGATTTCAGGTTTACTATCCCAACCAATGACTCTCCGATCGATAGAAATCCGGTTCGAAGGACCAATTTATGTTGGGATACCTTCGAAAATCGTCGATCCTGCTGTCTGTCGTTGACCTACAGTTGACCTTCAAGTAGGACTGTTCGGTGGTAGTTTGCCTGTTCCAATTCCTGCACGAAGGAATCCAGTTGGGGCATTTCAGGGTTGCGACACTTCGACACTCACAAAACACATTAAAACACAAATGTTTAAAATACAAACTACACTTTATTTCCGAGAAACTACGGACAAACTATTTTTACATTTATTAATTAACTAAACAAACAATGCACACAAAATCGAACGGAGGTTTGCCCTCCAGTGACCGGTCGCGAGTAGCAGTAGTGGACAACTAACTCTCGCAATCTTCTCGCAATGATTCACGTCGTCTGGACCTCGTCTTCCGTGAGATACTTCCATCGATTGAGTTATGGATCGACCACTTCCATTTCGCCGTGTTGAACAGAGCTCCGCGCGGCTGCGTACAAATTTCAGGGTAGATATCTGGTTCGATAACAGGTACCATAAGTCTAACTGCCTGAGCTAGTTTGTTTATGACAGTTGTGGTACTGAGTAGATTTTGTTTGGGTTTTATATGTATACCTATTTGGCTTTCCACAGTTAAAAACAGGCTTACCACAAGTTCTTCCTTCCAAAAAAGTCATTAGCTATTTGAACCAAGCACTGCTACGAAAAACTACCAACATTTTTCATAACCAAATAAGAACCATTGAAAATAAACTCCCCATACTATACATTCAATGTTATGCATAGTATATGAACTGAACCCAATTACCTATAAATAACACAGTTTATCACATTAACCTGCATCAAAAACTATCCTCCCAACGTTATCTATGATTTCAAAATTAGATCTCTGTCCTCTTCGGTTCCACATCTGTACGGTATCCCGAGCGCCTTTCAGTTAGGAAGCATCTCCACCATGGAACGGGATTCACGTCTGCTGGTGGAAGGAAAACCTTCTTGTTGGCCCCCGGACACGCGCCATAAGAAGCAGAAACCGCATCATGTCGACATACGGCTACGGCTGCCCCGAACGGACACTCGAAAGCCAAGATAAAGCCATAAATTCCCCTATGAAACGAGTCTGCCTGAAAAATGCCAAATAAATATGTACATTTTCGTTTTTATCTCCCAAAGTAATCAAATTAGTATGAAATACTGCCCTGTAACTACCTCTAATAATAACCATTAGCAAGGCAGTTCTCTGCAGACATCGTTGCTTTTTCCCATCAACGATGCGATGGGTTTCGACTCGGACCGACCCAAATGAAACTCGAATCTCGGTTGTTCCTTTCAATGGGGCGGCAGTGCTGTTCGGGGGAAGCGCAACTCGTCACACCGCTTTGATTGTTGAGCTTTTCCGGCCCGATACGAAAGCTGCCTCTAGAATCGCTGTAGGTATTCATGTGCTAAAGATGTGAGACAAAGGGGCAATTTTGGGTATTGTCAATAACTTCATGTCCAACGTTGGCAAGTTGTGAATCTCGGTGCCAGAGTGTAGAAAATCGAGTAATAAAGATGTGATTTGTATGACTTTCTTGCGGGACGAGGGTTTCGGTATTACACAAGCTTTGTTTATAAAATATGTTGATTATATTGGAAGTTGTCCTCACATGCCCAGCAGTAAGTGAGCAATAAAATCTCGAATATAATTTACAAGTTTATTTTTCTGTGAAGAAAATTTATTCGTGATACTACTTAGCCAAGAAATAAAACAATACATTGAAAATGTGACCCTTAATTACGTTAAATGTATATTATTGAAGGGTAAAGGTAGCCTCACACCCCAGAATTTCAACGTGGAAAATAATAAAATCCAGTTCTATTACATGGCGACCAAATTTCGGCGGAAAATTTGCAAAACGTGTTCTTTTACTCAGACAAACAAATCCTGAAAATATTAGACAGATCTGAAAACATTTAGGTAACATTCTCGTAAATTAAATACTTAGTTTTTTTAGTGCAATGCTTTCACATGATATTTTCCAAATGAAGTGTGGTCTCATCTCTACGCAGGTCTCGTCCACACCTGTACTGCCGATAGAATAATCGAAAATGATTAAATCAACCGTCTAAGACGAGTTAAGTATTATTTAGATATCTTTGCAGATACGTATATCGTATATTGAATACACTTCACTAAAAAAGAACTTAAAATATTTTTTTCTGAAAATGATTGTATGTTGATTTTTGTAGCGGATCAATAAATGAAGATGGGGTTGAAATCGCCATCAGTCACAAACTGCATCCCCGAACGCTAATTTCACCTTCGACCTTCCCAAGCCGGAATGCTAACATATTCATAAAAGGCTTAATTTGCTAACAAAACATCAATAACCACATCATTTCGTCGCACATGATTAGGTTCGACCAAACCGTGGTTCATTGACTAGGAACACATTGTTTCCGGCTTGACCCCACCCCTACCCCGGCTGGAGAGCCGATCACATCACAACTGAAGCTGCCTCCGCTCTGGACTGTATCGCGTCAACCTCAAAACCGCAGCAGGTAATTTTTAAATGCCCGCCCAACCATGACTCGTTAATGATTGCCATTTTGCAGCCAGAATGCAAGGGTAACGACGCGTAACCACCAAGTGGGAATGATGAATGAAAAAAAAAACACAGAATGACGTTGACCGCAGAGTTTTAGTTATGCATTTTGCTTTTTAAATGAAACATTAGCAACAAACAAATTCATATGAAAGGGCTTGGCCATGTTTTGCCAAACCGATATCGGTAAAGGTTGTTTCCTGGCTGGGACCATGTGGTTTTGGTTGAACATGTCAATACGAATAGGCTTTGATATGGAACAGCTCCATTTAAAACAGTTAATTTTGGGTGTTTAGTTAATTTTCGATAAATTGGTTCTTACACCTTCCTAGATAATTGGTTGGCTACAGCGTCGACACGCCTACGCCTGGCGTATTAAAGAGTTCCAATTGGCGTTCTTGGGCAACGTTCCTCCAGTTTCCCCCGAAAGCTTAGGGTCCTCAACATGTCGTAGCTAGCGAGTTCGTAGCCATCACGAAGTCGCCGGCCTCTATTCGATTCTCTGTTGATTATTGTTTTCGCTATTCTTTCTTTCGAGACCCGCATTAAGTGACCAGCCCACTGAAGTCTGCCGTATTTTTCACGATTCACTATATTTTTTTCTTTGCAAAATTGACACAGCTTGTGATTCATGCGTCTATGTCACACACCATTTTCTAGTTTTCCACCGAAGATAGCACGGAGCACATTTAGCCCTGAAGCCCAGAAAGATTTCCGGTCCGCCTCTTTTAACGTTCATGCTTCATTGGTAAAATCAGATTTTTATACAGAGAAAGTTTCGTTTTCATATGCATGTAATGTTACGTAATCTTTAGAAGGCCATTGGTAACACCCTAGCTTTTGTTCACAACTTCTTCTCCCACCGGTCCTTCCGGATCTTTAAGGGCTACTAGGACCTCTAGGACCTTTTTCCAGAGGAGACGGGGATCCCGCAGGGGTGTGTTCTGGGGGTGATTCAAAATTCTGGTTGACATGAACGGGGTCTTCAATAGCCTCCCCAAGAACATCTACTTCTTCGTCTACACGGACGTCACCCTGCTTATGGACGTCGTATTTACACCGGTATGAACCAATGAGAATAGATAGAAGGTGAGGAAGAAGACCAAATGCAAGTGTATTAGTGGATGATGGGAAATGTAAACAGCAAATGGTGACGTACATATTTGCACGGCTTCTTATGGGAGCTCGTTCGAATGTAGTAGTGAAAGCTTTTTCGCCATACACGAAAGGCACGCACACAATATATGGATTTCCATACCTTAGTATTTATTTTCATTGGGTATGAACGCGTTTCTGAACCTTAGCAGCGGATAATGCAGTTCATCGGTGAGCCTTGTCAGTCGGCTGCACCATGGCTGTCCCATGTTCTAGACTCAAAGTTAATGGATTTTATGTTTATTAACACGAACTAGAGATGGGCAAAACGAATCACTTCGTTGAACGGATCAGATCTGGATCATTCAGTCCAATGATCCGGATCATTCATACGGATCGGATCTTGGGAACAAAATGCAAGGAGATAGCAAATTAGTGAAATGGCTCACACTATTGATCCATACATAGAATAATTAGTAGACGATCTCTTTGATTTTAGAGAAAATTGTAGATTGTTCATTAGTAGGGTAGAAAGATCCGGAAGACGAAATTAGTTATCGAAGACATTCATGTAGACTGCTATCAGATGAATTAAATAAGTAAATAAACAAATAAATAAATAAATAAATTTCATCCTTCTCAAACGCACAAGCATATATAACATTTATGGAATACTACAGAAAACTTTTCATTCTGTCATTTTCTTACAAATGGTCTGATAATATGCTGATCTGGTGAACCGGATCTTTTGAAAAGTGAGCTACGAATCATTCGCTCACATTAAAGATCCGGATCTTAACGTCCATCTCTGACACGAACCCAAACCGAAAAGTCGTTAAGGTTCTCTGAGTCTCCATCGACCTTCGTCCCTCATTTCCAGGCGGTCAAAACTGGTTACAGATCGAAGATTAACCTTGCTAACAGCAGGCTGCTGTACGGACTGGAGCTGACTTGTGCTGCACGTCTGAAGCCTGTCAGTATACTCTCCACAACCAGTACCTCCGCATATCTTCCGGATTTATTCTCTTCACACCCACCAAAACCGCTGCATACACTTCCGCAACACCCGGAAACCCCGGAATCCATCTCCTTGTTGAAGGAGATCGGATCCTACACACTATGGCCGCCGTAAGTCTCCTCCCAGTAAGGAGAAGATCAGATTAGGAGATGATGGGCCTATCATACAAAATACATCACTCGGCTGGATTGTATGCGGGGCGTGTGCAGACCGCACATTGCCAACACGTGTACGGAGAAGCTCGACGATCTACTCACACCATTCTGGGAGCTGGAGTCGTGTAAAACAAACAGTGTGCTATCGCTGGAGGAATACGCCTGTGAGAAGCTGTTCGATCGCACAACAGTGCGTGATGCAAATGGCCGTTTCATTGTCACGCTTCCGAAAAAGGAGTACCTGATTCGTCAGCTCGAAGATTCACGACATATCGCGATGCGACCTCCGGGACGACATCATTTCGATCGTCTTTCGCTTCCGATTCGATCGGATTGCCATCGTAGCGGATGCCGAAAAAATGTACCGCATGGTACTGCAGCAGTGGGCGGACCGAAAGTTGCACAAAATATTTTGGCGCGACGATCGGAATGAAAGTGTACGGATCATCCAGTTGAATTACATACGGTTACATACGGCACAGAACTGGATGGATACAAGTATCCCGAGGCAGCAAGAAATCTCCACATGGACTTTTATGTGAACGATATGATGACAGGCGTAGACAACGAAGAAAAAGGCGTCCAACTATGCAGCGATATGCAGCAATTGCAGAAAGTGAAGAAGCAACTGTCCAGCCGTTCTGGAGACAATACCAGAAGAACTTCAAGAACGTTCGTACGTCCTTCGAGCTTGACGACTCAAGTGCCACCATCAAAACCCTTGGGCTGATTTGGGAGCCTAGGATCGACGTTTTTCGTTTCAAGGTGCCGGAGTGGAACTCATCGGTCTTCTGTACGCGATCAATTATCTCCGATTTGGCTCGAAATTTTGATCCTTTCGGGCTAATTGGAACTGTAACCGTTTTCGCCAAAATATTCGTCCAAAGTATCTGGAAACTGAAGGTGTCTTGGGACGAACCTCTGCAAAACGAACTTCGAACTTTCGAATAAGCCTGTCCAGTTCATTCCTGGAAATCCCAAGGTGGATCGCATATCGGAAAAAACTGTCTTTCTGTGGAGCTTCAAGGTTTTTGCGATGCTTCGACGAATCCCTACGGGGCGTGCATATATGTTCGATGTACGCATTCGGATGGGAGAACCACCACTAATCTGCTGGTAGCAAAGTCACGAGTCTCCCCGCTAGCAGAGCTGGGAAAAAAGGAAGCACCTCTCAATTCCTCGGCTAGAGTTGTCTTCCGCTGTTCTGTTAGCTCATCTCTACGAGAAAACAGTTGCAAGCATTCCATTTTCCACCCAGTCATATTTCCACACCGACTCCATGATTGTGCGTTACTAGATCTCATCAAATCCGTCGCGGTATCAAATGTTCGTGGAGTACAGGATCTCGAAAGTGCAACACCTGACGAAAAATGGTACGTGGAGACACGTAGCAGGAACGGAGAATCCAGCGAATGCACTTTCGCGCAGCATTACACCCGGAGATCTACAAAACAATTCGCTGTGGTGCGAACCCTAGCAGCACACATGTTCCACATAGGTTACTGCAACTCATATGTGATCGGATTCAGTCACAATCAAGTTGCTGCAACCATTTTCGTCTGACTTGTGCTGCTCGGGAAGGTCCACCTTGGCTGAAAAAAGAAAGGGAATACTGGCAAGAAACCCAAGAAGTCGTATTGGAGGAACTGGATCGATTGCACCTCGAGGAAAGTTGTATTGTAGTATCCGTAGCTACAATCTCACCATCAAGTGACATCTTCAGCCTACGTTCCAAAAAAGGATACTCCCGATGAGCTTACCACAGTCTTAACACAAATCGAAGCGTGACTGAACTCAAGGCCGCTCACGCAAATCAACAACGATGCTAGCGACTTGAACGTACTGACACCCGGTCATTTTCTTGTGCAGCGTCCGCTGACTGCGGTGGCAGAGCCGTGGCTGAAGGATATTCCAGAGGGTCGACTCCTTGCCAGGAATTCATACGGAATTTATTGGAATTTTTGAGTTAGGTTCGAGAGGCATACATAGGTCCGTCTTGGTTAACGAGCTGCCAATGTGATAGGATAGAAGAAAGCAACTGATGCAAAGCAACAACTAGCTACTGTTAGAATAGTCAAGTTAAAGGTATAGGATAGTAATGGAAACGGTATGGAAGTCCATTTCCAGTTCTAGCGATTGCTAGAACATAAGAAATATAGAGAAAGATACAAAGTACGAGAGAATGGAATGGACCTGGGATTGAACCCACGAGCTCCTGCGTATGAGGCAAAATCAGTAGCCATATGACTACCAACTCCATCAAATATCAGGAACGAAGATAAGGAAGAATTACTCCCACGCTGGTGGAGCAACATCATCGTTAATTTGAAAAAATTAAATTGAAAAATTGTGAAATAGTGTTCTTGTTAATAGTTATCACTGACAGTTATTGTTGAGTTTAAAGATATACTACTCTAGCAGGCTTTTTTTTAAGATTTCGCCGCCTCCAAGAATATGGCCATTCGCAGCACCTACTTCTAACACAGCCTTCCGTATCGGTACACCTGGAGATCACCACTGCAGACAGAATCACAAATCGACCACGTTCTGATTGATGGACGGCACTTCTCCGACATTATCGACGTCAGGACATATCGTGGCGCTAACATCGACTCTGACCACTATCTGGTGTTGGTTAAACTGCGCCCAAAACTATCCGTCATCAACAATGTTCGGTACCAACGACCGCTACGGAACGACCTTGAGCGACTGAATCAACCTGATGTCGCCACTGCACACGCACAGCATCTCGAGGCAGCGTTGCCGGAAGAGGGTGAGCTCGATGGGGCTCCTCTTGAGGACTGCTGGAATACAGACAAAGCAGCCATTAACGACGCAGCGGAGAACAACGTCGGGTATATGGGACGAAGTCAACAGAACGATTGGTTCGACGAAGAGTGCAGACAGATTCTGGATGAGAAGGATGCAGCACAGGTGGTTGCGCTGCAGCAAGGTGGAACGTGGAAAGTTATAGAAGGAAGCGGAGACAGCAGACCCGCCTTTTCAGGAGAAGAGACGCCGCCTGGAAGAAGCGAGGAGATGGAACAGCTGTGCCGTTCCCAAGAAACACGCATGTTCTATCAGAAGCTCAACGCATCCCGCAAAGGCTTCGTGCCGCGAGCCGAAATGTGCAGGAATAAGGATGGATCATAGGATAAGGATGAGGATCTTGACGGACGAACGTGTGGTGATCGAAAGGTGGACGCAGCACTACGAGGAACATTTGAATGGGTCTGGCAGTGAACGTCAAGGCAGCAGTGGTGATGACTACGTCAGTTCAGCGGACGATGGAAGCCAACCAGCGCTCACCTTGAGGGAAGTTAAGGATACCATCCAACAGCTAAAGACCAATAAAGCAGCTGGTAAGGATGGTACCGGAGCTGAGCTCATCAAGATGGGTCCGGAAAAGCTGGCCACTTGCCTGTACAAATTGATAGTCAGAATCTGGGAAACTGAACAGCTACCGGAGGAGTGGAAGGAAGGGTTATATACCCCATCTACAAGAAAGACGACAAGCTGGAGTGTGAGAACTACTACGGGCTCCAGAAGAAACTGCGGTCAAAAAAGATTCGCCACCGCACCAAATGTGTCTTGTACAAGACGCTCATAAGACCGGTAGACCTCGACGGAAATTAAACATGGACAATGCTCGAGGAGGACTTGCAAACACTCGGAGTATTTGAGAGACGGGTGCTTAGAACCCTAGGGGCCGTACACATATTACGTAAGCACTTATGGGGGGAGGGGGGTTGATCAATATCTTACGCTCCATATAAATAAAAAAATATTTGTATGACAAAAATCTTACATGGGGGGAGGGGGGGTTGAAAAATCCAGAAAAAATGCTTACGTAATAAGTGTACGACCCCCTATTTGGCGGTTTGCAAGAAGACGGTGTGTGGCGGCGAAGAATGAACCACGAGCTCGCCTAGCTCTACGGCGAACCCAGTATCCAGAAGGGAGCTAAAGCCAGAAGGGTACGATGGACAGGGCATGAGCAGAATGCAGGACAGCAACCCTGCAAACATGGTGTTCGCTTCCGATCCGGCAGGTACGAAACGGCGAGCGCAGCGAGCGAGGTGGGCAGACCAGGTGCAAAACGACTTGGCGAGCGTGGGTGCATTCGAGGATGGAGAGATGCGGCCTCGAACCGTGTATTGTGGCTTCAAATTGTTGATTCAGTGTTATTTGTTTACATGTAAACTAAATAAATAAAAAATACTCTAGAGACTATAATTTATTTCAAAATACCGCGTATTCCAAGGCGGCCGATATGTAAAGTATCAACTAATTTGTCTAGTTTTTTTTTTAAACTGGCCCACGCTGCAACGCACATCAGCATAACTGATGTGTAAATACTCTCGGAGATATAATTCGCAGCGTCCAACATGCGCTGTTTTTAGGTACTACTGCTCAACCGAACACTTACGACTCAGAGATGATCGAATAAATATTAACAGCAAATTAGGTAAGTCAGTTCAGTGTTTAGATTGTGCGTGAATAAACCAACCGACTGTAATCTATTGGTCTGAATAACAAAGTGTCCGTGTTTCTGTAAAACTAAATACTGTTTAGTAATATTTTCCTCTGTGAATAATCCCGGGCTCGCAAATAATGTCCTGTCCGTGAGGTGTGCGAATCAGAACAGAATTAAATTTAGAGCACCGTAGTTACGATCGTTATATTATAACCAGTGCCCTTAGATCGAAGACGGAACAAAGGCCAAAAATTACCCATTTGCAGCAGAAATACGTCTTTTTACTTCACAACTTCAAATCCATAATAATACCATTCCTCTGCACGCTAGACCTCAAAATCACCCCCTCGAGTACAATGTTGATGTATTATGAATACGGAAGTACATCACTCCACTCTCCACCATCTAAGATTACACACGAGGTTGACGATTCATCTTAAATCCGAATTCTTAATTTCAAGCTATCAAGCGTTGCATGTAACACCCTTATCAGTTTCGGCGGAAAACCATATTTATGCATTATCTGCCACAGCCCTTTTCTTTTCATTTCACTGAATCGTTCGCTGATTTGAAATCAATGAACGATGGTGAGTCTGTACTTTTGAAATATATAATCCGCAGGCTTAACATTTGATCCGTCGTTGAGATAAGCCCCCAGGAAATTTGGATCGGTCGGAGCGAAGTCGGAGTATCAGTAGGTAAGTTGTACTGTCCAACATTCGTACAACTTGCCCACAGACGATCCGATTTGGCTCCGACCGAACCAATTTTCCTGGGGGCGGAGTCGAAGTTGTGCAACACGTCGGAGCGTGTGTGGAGCTCCTTAGGTCGGGTACCTGCTATTAGCATTCGACTTCTGCCAGAAGTTTTCTCATCCGTTACACGATGGCACACCTCATCAACTATTTCGTTGATATCGCTGCTTTGCAGTCCCTAATACTTCCTACGCTGTTGTTATCACAGTTTCATGCATATTCTCCCACAATGCGTTGTCGTAGATCCATTGGCATCTCCAATCCGCTCGTCCAGCTTTTGGCGGTACTGTTCAGCAAACCCTTCAACTGTCAAGCGTTATATATTGAAACACATCGTTCTGTTATTTCGTGTATTCGTGACGCTGGATAGTCGCACTCGATTGTTTGCATCTACAAGGTAAAGATCCAAGTCAATGTTGTCATGGTTGTTACTTAAAAAATCTTATTGAGTAACCAGCAAGAGGGACCAAAAAAAAAATCATAAAGCTTTTCTCCAAAACCGAACAAATGTATATCATTTAACGTTAATCGAAAATTAAATAGCTTCTGATAGATTTACCACTCACTAAGAACGCTTTTTCAATTTCAGAATTGTATATTTTTTTCAATGGCTCAGAATTGTATAATTTGACGCACTCTTATTTAGAAAAGTTTCATAAAAACGGATCGAATTAATTGAGACAATGGACGTATCTTAGTTTGCCACCCATAATGAACTTGATTGAAACAAGCACAAAATACCAGCTTTTTATCCCTACTTGTTCCTTGTTTCCAACATAGGACGATCCGATGTTTCTTTTTCGAATAATTGCTTTTGACCGTTCCATATGTTTCGGTCAAAGCTGCATCTTTCAACAGAAAATGTCGGAGCTTGTTTTCTGGCTTCATTGTTAGTTCGAAAGTGCTGGGATCCTCTGGATGTATCGATTACCCAGTAGAATTTCTCACACTTCTGTTCAACATTTTTCTTGGGCTATGTACGCTTTCGATGACTGACTTCTTTTGTAGGATTGTTCGAATTTTTCTTAACGTAGCTACGGGGTTCAGTTATGCACCCAACCAGCGACTGTTAGATTTTTTTTAACAATTCTATACAAGAACCTACCAAAGCATACATAGGAACTGGGTATATGCGAAAAAAAAGATTCTTATACAAAAAATGTTGCAGGTTTAGGTGCTTATACATAATTGTTAGAAAACCTAACAATCACTGGTTGGGTGTGCATAGGATGCACTACTAGTCAGAAGTAAGAAATTTTCTCAACTTCCCCCGGCACAAGCATTCAGGCTTGCTTCATGACACACAAATGCATAAATGAAACATTACAGTTAATAACTGTTGAAGTGCTTAATAAACTCTAAGTTACGAGATTTTAAATGTGCCTGTTAGAGTTAACGGTGGAAAAAAAGAATTGGTAACATGTGGATTCTTTGTTCTGTCTTATTTTACACCGCGGAAATATTTCACGCTTCGCTGGATGCGAGGGCATGAAAAAGTCAATCGATGTCAGTTTATATGCAAATCAATAAACGGCAATAAATTCGTAAACCATTCACATAACGATTCCCTGAACAGCTCAACAGAAAATGGTAAAGCTCAAAAGTTATCCAGTTTGCATCGCTGCTCGGCTCTATTTGTTCTGAAACAAACGGAAAACAGTCAACCGTTATGAAATATGAAACATATTTGATAAGAATTTTATATTGCTTCTGAGAAAGTTTCATTATTTTCTGTCCTCTTTGCACACTCTCTGGAGTGATCTCAAGAAACAAAGATGCACAGGCCAAGGGTTACAATTGAAAGGAGCTGCACTTGAGTTCCAAAGAAAACATACTCATCATTTACTCGAGCACTGCATGGTTCAGCCCTGAAGATAGGAAACTGTTGGTCCCGAAAGTGGAGTGTGGTCCGAAAAAAAAAGTTTCATATCAAGAAAAGTCGGAGAAAAATTGCTACATCAAATTGAAAGAAAGCAACTTTTCACCCTGTTCTGCTGCTGCTGCTACCCGAGTTACTCTGTTTTATATAGATACTGATAATTCCATAGATTAGCGGTGAGATGATTGGTCACTCCGCTTAGGATGGATTTTAAATTTTTCCACAGAGTATTACGCGAGTAGGACATCACAAGAACAACAATTGTGACCATATACCCATTTTTTAACGTCCGTCTTCCTATGAGCCCTTCTATGGTATCTACAATGACTGAACTTTGTTCCACTAAACTATTCGGTGAAGCAAATGGACAAGTAAAAAGCACAACAAACGGTAACTTCATCGTGATAGGAATGGCACGGTGGTAAGAGCCAACGTTCTTGTGTGGATAGTTCAAATCCTTCCAACTCGACGGACGTCCGAAGCAATGCGGGTTGAAATGCCAACAAACCAATTGCATGGAACGGAACAATATGAAGCTTGTAAGACAAGTACCGATGCGAGATAAGCTTTTTGAGAAATTATGATTGGGAATGGGCTGGTTTTATTTTTGACGTATTTTCAAAAATTCTATCAAATCGTGGAAGTTCTGTATTTTGTGATACAAAATTCCGTTTTTAGGGACTCCCCAAAAAACAAGAAATTTAAAAAATGACTTTTGAATACAATAAAAGAAAATCAATGAAAAAAGGGAACCCGTCTACCTAAAGTGCTTGCTTACATTATTTTCCTATAAACAGGAGCAAAGCAGCATCACTGCTAAGTGGATTAATCTTGATTTTTGAAGTGCCTCTATGGTTATTAAAATAAATATAGGGACACGGCAGGTATTTCCGTCCATCGTCGTAGGGGCTAAAACCAACGAAAGCAACGTACATTTGCAAGAACTCCACTATAGCAGAAGATTTGGTACGTATGAGTTTTACAAAAAAGCGTCTCTTTTATTGGTTTTCGAGACTATGACGAACAGACGAAAATACCTGTTGCGTCCCTATTACTCTTCTTCTTCAAAACAAGGCAGTTCTTATTTATTCTTCTCGATTATTAGCCGGACTTTCAAAGGTGCCCACAATCGGGCGATTCCTCCGGAAGTTCCTCCAGGAATTCCTCCGGAAGTTCCTCCAGGAATTCCTCCAGAAGTTCCTCCAGGAATTCCTCCGGAAGGTCCTCCAGGAATTCCTCCGGAAGTTCCTCCAGGAATTCCTCTGGAAGTTCCTCCAGGAATTCCTCCGGAAGTTCCTCCAGGAATTCCTCCGGAAGTTCCTCCAGGAATTCCTCCGGAAGTTCCTCCAGGAATTCCTCCGGAAGTTCCTCCAGGAATTCCTCCGGAAGTTCCTCCAGGAATTCCTCCGGAAGTTCCTCCAGGAATTCCTCCGGAAGTTCCTCCAGGAATTCCTCCGGAAGTTCCTCCAGGAATTCCTCCGGAAGTTCCTCCAAGAATTCCTTCGGAAGTTCCTCCAAGAATTCCTTCGGAAGTTCCTCCAGGAATTCCATCGGAAGTTCCTCCAGGAATTCCATCGGAAGTTCCTCCAGGAATTCCTTCGGAAGTTCCTCCAGGAATTCCTTCGGAAGTTCCTCCAGGAATTCCTCCGGAAGTTCCTCCAGGAATTCCTCCGGAAGTTCCTCCAGGAATTCCTCCGGAAGTTCCTCCAGGAATTCCTCCGGAAGTTCCTCCAGGAATTCCTCCGGAAGGTCCTCCAGGACGTCCTCCCTAAGTTCCCCCGGCACGTCCTCGGAAACTTCCTCCAGCAATTCCACCGGAAGTTCCTCCAGGAATTCCACCGGAAGTTCCTCCAGGAATTGCACTGGAAGTTCCTCCAGGAATTGCACTGGAAGTTCCTCCAGGAATTGCACTGGAAGTTCCTCCAGGAATTCCACTGGAAGTTCCTCCAGGAATTCCACCGGAAGTTCCTCCAGGAATTCCACCGGAAGTTCCTCCAGGAATTCCACCGGAAGTTCCTCCAGGAATTCCACCGGAAGTTCCTCCAGGAATTCCACCGGAAGTTCCTCCAGGAATTCCACCGGAAGTTCCTCCAGGAATTCCACCGGAAGTTCCTCCAGGAATTCCACCGGAAGTTCCTCCAGGAATTCCACCGGAAGTTCCTCCAGGAATTCCACCGGAAGTTCCTCCAGGAATTCCACCGGAAGTTCCTCCAGGAATTCCACCGGAAGTTCCTCCAGGAATTCCACCGGAAGTTCCTCCAGGAATTCCACCGGAAGTTCCTCCAGGAATTCCACCGGAAGTTCCACCAGGAATTCCTCCGGAAGTTCCTCCAGGAATTCCTCCGGAAGTTCCTCCAGGAATTCCACCGGAAGTTCCTCCAGGAATTCCACCGGAAGTTCCTCCAGGAATTCCACCGGAAGTTCCTCCAGGAATTCCACCGGAAGTTCCTCCAGGAATTCCACCGGAAGTTCCTCCAAGAATTCCACCGGAAGTTCCTCCGGAACTTGTCGTAAGACGAGTTTGTACAATCCCATTTAATTCCACTACTTAATTGTATCTTGACAGATACGTATTTCGACCTCAACAGTAAGGTCTTCTTCTGTGTCTTCTGTGTCTGGAGAAGACCTTACGGTTGAGGTCGAAATAAGTATCTGTTTCTCACTTTAGGTATTCACCTATGATAAATTTTTAATTTTCAACGCAAATTATGCAAACTTTGTGTTTTTTGGTAGTCCAAAAAGTCGCAAATGCTTTGCCTGTGAGTGAACAGCTTTTTGAAAAATCGTAAAAACATGGATTTCAACATGTGCCTAAGCAGAACGCCTTATCTATCTCATAATAAAAAGGCTATAAACCCTGCTACAAAACCAAGTCCATTTAAGCAGGTTTGAATTACATTTCAATAGTTTCCATATCCTTTGGAAGCAACTGCTGCAGGCTCGCCGCGCTTGTGTTAAGTTGGTAATATCGTCTTGTTACACTGAGACGTTTTAACCAGTGAAACATATTTTCGAAAAACGTTACATTTTTTTAAGATGGAAGCAACTTTACACCATATTGTCGACTGAGAAAAGTTATTTTGTTGTTCAACTGAGTGTTCCAGTGCAAATTTTGCGGACAGTATGCTTCCATATTCACATAGTATGATAGTTTTACAAATATTTAAAGGTACCAACTGGCCTTTACCCTTAATTAGTTCAAGTTTTATAGAAATCAAAGTGGGGCGTTTTGGCCAGGCGGGCGCATTATACCGTCTTGCCCTAGGTGCAATGGTCAAGGAATACAAATTTTCACACATAGCTTCTTTCCGTACATATTTCACATGTTTCCTATAATCAAGATGGTGATATGATCGACGTTATCGCTCGCAACTAATAGCAATATGAACGTCTTGTACGCGTGTTTAGTTTTCCGCCGATGGAATGAACCAAGAAGGTCTGGTGCATTGCTCAATGACTGCTTCCCTAACTTAATTACTTTGTTCAATAAATCTTTTAACCCTTTTTCCGCTTTTCCCAGTTCAAAATAGTCATAAAACACTTTTCAGCGTTTCTAAATTAAAAAGAATCCGAACCAGAAATGGAGCAACAGGATAAAAAGATGTTAGCTCAACCTTGTAGCGCACCGACTATGCAATTCTTATGCTCTAGCTCTCGCCGTTCATTGGCAGTTGGTTGGTCAACATTATTTTTTTCCACACTTTCACTCTAAAGTGGAAAGAAAAACATCAAGGAAAGTCGTAATTTAATTTCGAGGCGAGGAGTTATAAATTTTTATTAAGTTGCACCACCGAAACCAGAACCAGAAGGATTTCTTTTTTGTTTGGTTAGTCGTGGAGATCCTAATTAAATTAATTCATTTTGCGGTTCAGTTATTGTCCAAGGGTTGCTCCATCTCTGCCGATGAATTTCCCATAATCAGAATTTATGGTCCGCGAAGTTATGCGAGTAGGGTTAGAAGAATGGAACGCGTTTTAAAACTTTAATGCACTGTCTCAGATTTTAGCATTACAATCGATTGAGCTTGAAATTACTTCCGCTCGGGTAAGGAACCATTCCCATTGCACAGTGGATCCTAATGGCAACCAGCTGACTATGAAGTCGACCGTATGCAAGATTAAGCGCGGTTCCGGACAACGTGGAAGCGGGATGTGATAGCTTTGGGTCCCGGCGCCTGGCAATTATCGCCTTCGTACCCATCATAAAACTGTTGCCCTCGCGGTGCACACCAGAAGCGATATGTGCACGACATTAGGGTTGGGTTGCAAGCTGTAGCCACCTTCCGCCTCGACTTGGACTGTGCCAGGCCGGTTCCCTTCGCAGTCGAACATGATCCATTCCGTATGAGCAACTGAAGGGTGTATGACATCGTCTTAATCCTGAACACTTGACATTCTGTTCAAAAGTTGTTTTGGCATATTTGAATCATGTCAATTTGATTGTAAAAAAGTTAATAATTTAATACGTTTAATATCTTTATTTTTCATATTAAAATTATCACGCATAGCAAATATTTTTAAAGTCTTTGAAAATATAAAAAAAATCGTACAGACTGGAAATTTAGACATTTGTCTTAGATTTAAATATATTTTTCGTTGACAACACACATCTAACGGATTATTTTGTCGATAAAGAGTCCGATGCACTGCACGACATGATACGGGGCCCAGATAGTAACACCATATTTCAAAGTAACAGACGCTTTGGTGGTAGCAAATGCGATGTGCTCAGATAATCTCAGCTTGCTATCAAGTGAAGTCCAAGTCCTTGAAGACTGCAACTCGCTCAAGAACGATATTCCCCATCGAATATTTAAAATTGTTTAGATGGTGTTTTTCTCGTGCGTTTACCTATTTGGTTACACACAAGTTTACCGACTAATATGTTATAGAGGTCTATTTTCGTATGTATACAATAATAGCGAAATGTTTCAAATAAATCTACATCTAAGGGGCTATCCACAAAGTACGTCACGCTCCTAGGGGGGAGGGGGGGTTCCGAACAGCGTGACGACTCATACAAAAATTTTAGAGGTTTAATACAAAAAGTGAGACGAAGGGGGGAGGGGGGGTTGAAAATAGCCAAATTTTGCGTGACGTACTTTATGGATTTTCCCTAACGGAATATGGAATCAAAAAGGTTCTGCCAAAGTATCCCGTCTTCGTATAAATCCCAGTTATTTCTCACCGACGGAAAACATCGAAAATATCATTATATGGAATGCTATATCGTATGATAAAAAAAACTCAATACCGCATATCCCTTATCACACAACGGCATTCATTGGTTTGGCGTATGTAGTTTTCGCATTTAATGGGTGTGCTTCCCCACCTCCCATGCACACAGAAAAGTACTCACTGAATTAAGAGAGTCACGGCTTCCAACGAACAAAATACACACACGTGGTAAATGTTCCGAGCAGATTTGATCGAGTGCAACTACCGAACCGACGACCGGCGGAGAGGATGCTAAATGAAGCCATATTTTTCACTACACTTAACTAATGATTCTGTAGCCGATGCCGGAATGGCGCTCGAAATGAAGTGTGTAGTGAATTAATTAAGACTGTGGATCCAAAATGGGGCGGTGAATTAGTGCTACCATACCGATACCTGCTTCCCATGCTGATGTGGTGGGGTAACCTACACATATGTTTTCTGTTCGAAACGTGCAGAAGGAAATTGCAGATTTGTTCAGTGTCAAAGTCATATGCGTGCTGAAATATTCTTTTTTCTTCTATCAGCAATCTGCTTTCAGGAAGCACATCTCACACATGAAGACCCTAGTGTCTGAATCGTCAATAAATGTCTCATTAAAATTGATTATAACGCACACACGATTTTTTCCCACTTCTTCTGCGATTGGGTATTGTTGGTGTGTAGGACGACAATTGACAGAAGTCAACGACAACGATTCGCATTCTGCCAATTACAATAAAACTGTCAAAATGGTGCAAAACGTGCAACGATCATCATCATCATCATCAGAGACATGTGACTTGTTCCTTGGAGTTCATTGTATCAAACATAACGACGAGAAGACAACGCTACATCTAAAGTACTATACGACAAAGCAACTCAGGGGTGTCGTATGCGAAGACGTGTGCTTAAATTCAAAATATTGTGCATTTATAACAAACTAAAACGAAATCCTATATCAAACCATAGACAATGTTAATTATCTGGTTTTCGAAAATTCCAAACTTTATTTTGTTAAAAATAATTTGCAAATTTGATCATAGTTTAGAATAAAATCTAAAATGCGCACATCTTTCGGTAGGCCTGAACTGGTATGGTTCCCTCCCCCGGTTTTGGCTGCACGCGCTATGTCAAGATTGCAAAAGATAAGAACCCGATGGCATGGCATCCGGTGGCTCTCCAGCAAAATACAGCCAAGAACAGACGGAATGGCAATGGAAGACAATAAAAATATAAAATAAGGTTGGAAGCGTAGCGTAGGTACGAAGTCGATAAGATAAAAGGACAGTATCGTCGTAATGGATGTTATGATCTGTAGTTATTGGTTTTATTGTCTTTGATACGTAGCACTTCGTTTTGCCCACTTTCCGCGCCGGAGGGAAATACCGGAATCGATTCAGAGTGTGTAAATTTGCACAAGTTTGCAGCAAATATTGAAACGCAGACTGTGAAAGTAACACATCCGTCGGAAACGGAGCACTAACATTTGTCAGGAAGTTTGCTCTTTGAAACGGAATATTACGCTATTCGGGAGCGCGTTTTTCAAAGAGCTGTTAGGAGGAGGTTCTAGGGTGGGTAAACCAATCATCACCATAGTTAATAACAGCTATTTAAAACGATAAAAAAATAAAAGGCATGTGGCTGGCGTTGATATGTCAAGCGAAAGGTTTCTCTTACTACTCTCTAGAACAAATGTGAAAACCGTATTCAAATTCGTGATTGTCCTCAAAAGTGTTTAATCCATAATATGAATGCATGTACCAGTTGCGGCACTATTCTTAATTTTGGTTCCTATTATGGCAAACCCATTGTTTTCTTATGGGTGTTGGCCATAATAAGACCACTAGTGCGATAACTCGTGCAAAGGATGACACAAAATTAAGCAAAATCAATTTTCACATTTATGCTTTGTTAGTTTTAAAGAAGATTAAAGATATTTCGTGTCGTATGAATATGGTTTACTGATATGAAAATGTTTTGTGGTGATATGATATGCCACTTGGTGTATAATGCAGTAGTGCGACAACCGGTGCTATAAACACGACTGGTACATCTACCCTACATTCTGAGAAAATTAAATCCATCACAGTGCCAGTGATTGGTGGTTATTGTTCGTGTACCATGCTTATTACGAACAGAGCCAGATCAACTCAGTAAATAGTGCGGTAAATATTTCTCGGCCGCAGTTTCTTTTGAAGCCTATAGTAGACCTATCTTCAACATGTGATACGCCTTTGTATTACATAAGTCGCCGTTTTACGTTAGCTGCATCTACATTCGCCCAAACAGCTGCCCTGATATCTACACGAAACACGCGGATTCTAATAGCCAGATACTGAATCGTGCCGATTCCTGCGACGTCATTGTTTGCCTCGGAGATTACAATCTGCAATACCTGCCTATTAACGCGTCAACTGATATCTGGAGCTTGCCCTATCAGAGTCCTTGTTATCCTCCGGTCTGCATCAGATCAATGATCTTCTGAATTGACCCTCATCACAAGCCATTAGTTTTAACCGTTGACGTCCGTTCTCGCGATGAAAGATCAGTGCCAATATCTACCGTTGACTACGACTTCAACAGGTGTGATTATCAAATCGTCAATGCACGGATTGCTGCCCTGGACTGGAATCATGTTATTAATTATGCCTCAATCGATGATTCTGCTACCGCGTTTTATCACACCATCGAACAGATCATCCGAGAAAACGTGCCGGTCAAAATTTGCCGACCATCTAAGCAGTACAATCAACCCTGGTGGACGCCACAGCTCCAGAATCTTCGCAATCGTTTGCGGAAATGCAGGAAGAAGTTCTTCCGAAACAGGAGATTGAAGTGAACGCGACTAATCTGCGGTTAGTTGAAGAAGAATATACTCGTATGCAGCATTGTCGGCTCCGTGAGTACATGAAACGCCTTCAAGCAAATTTAAAAAATGATCCTTCATCATTCTGGACCTACATTAAAAACGGAAGGGGTCGAATAATATCCCTGTTGACGTCACTTATCGTACGCTTTCCTCCCGATCACCTGACACAACAGCAAATTTGTTTGCCAGCTTCTTCCGCTCAGTACATGACGACAATCCTCCTCCATTGGATCAAAGCTACATCGAAAGTCTTCCGTCGTATTCCGTCCGGCTTCCTCAAGTCACTTTTAGCAATGCGGATATTTTTGAAGCTCCCAGCTCGCTTGACACATCAAAAGGACCGGGACCCGATCACTTACCGTCCACCTTCATCAAACAATGTGCTTCATCGCTGACAATGCCCATTGCTTCAATTTTCAATCGATCTATAAGTGATAGTGTTTTCCCGGAAGCTTGGAAGCTTGCTTCGATCGTTCTCGTGTACAAATCCGATAGTGTACATACATAGTGTAGAGAACTACCGTCCGATATCAATCTTAAACTGTTTTGCCAAAGTTTTTGAGAGTCTTTTGCACGAAGTGTTATACCCAGCAGTGCTAGACGAATTGGAGAACCGTAGCCAGGTTGACGCCATTTAATTTGACTTTTCCAAGGCGTTTGACAAGGTGCCACATGTACTAGCGTTAGAAAAACTTGACCGACTTGGCTTTCCTACAAGGCTTTCGTCAAAGTACATGGCGCCAAGTCTGATGCCTATGACATTCCCTCTGGAGTACCGCAGGGCAGTATTCTAGGTCCGCTCATCTTTATTCTTTTCGTCAATGATCTGTGTAACAACCTGATGAGGCAGTGCACAACTGTCATTTTTGTTGATTTAGCTTAACTGTGTCGCACCATGCGTGAAAAAATAAAAAGGACAGCTGTACGTTGCTTCCGTATCGAGTGGTGTGCCCCCGAACACGCGAGCACTTTGAAACTTGGATTCCGTCAGCAGTGACCATAACATTCACTCGTTGCCGATCTTCTTCTATAACCTTCTTCTATAGCCTGAGTCGCACAGCGCTTCAGAGGGTTACATCGATCAAAGACCTTGGAATCTTTCTCGACAGTGAGCTTCGTTTTACTGAACAGTTATCAGTTACCATCGCTAAGGCCAATGCTATGCTTGGATTCTTACGGCGGAATACAGCACAGTTCGATGATGTCCATGCTCTTAAATCATTATATTGTGCATTATTTCGGAGCATACTAGAGTATGGAGTGCAAATTTGGGCTCCGTATCATTCCGTTCACATTGAACGCATCTAGAGAATATAAAAACGCTTCATCAACTACGCCTTGCACCGCCTACCATGGAACGATCCATCAAACCTGCCTCCATACCGAAATCGTTGTGCTTTGGTTGACTTGCAACCATTAGCACACCGTCGAGTGATGCTTCAGAGAATGTTTATTTTCGACGTCATAACGTGCAACATCGACCGCCGTTACGTCCTGGAGAATGTTTGATTTCATGCACCGTCTCGTCAACTCAGGAATCGTCAACTGTTATGGATCCGTGGCCACCGTACACATTACGGTCAAATAATCCATTAGACTTATGCTGCAGACAGAGTGTATGTAATTAAGAGTGGCGACATGTGCCGCATTCGACATGTCTCCTACTCGTTTGGAACACGACTTTGTATGGAAAAGACAGATGAATTTTGTTCCAATTCTGACAGTGTCGCCACTCTTAATTACATACACTCTGGCTGCAGACTATTCAGGTGTTGTTTTTTCGACTTAAATGTTTGCAAATTATTTTTAAAAACAGGATTAAGTCAAACAGTATGTGCAATTTATAAGTTGAAGACGATGTACAATAAATAAATAAATCAAGGACATCATATTGATGTAAGGTACGAGCTTTTTGGCCCACTGCTTCGTTTTTCCTGTAGGTTTTTGGAAAAGCTCATGTTTCACGTGCGCGCGTTATTTTCATAAAGGACTTCACGGAGAACGGGATCCAGAAGCGGTCCCAGCGACACCGGATGTCGCAGCAGTGGTGGTGTGCAGCCGGAAATTTTTCGCTATGGTGACGGTCACGGCAGCAGCAGCATGTCCTTGTCGTCCGTTTACCAATCAGCATCGGAGGTGATCGTCGGCTGATCTGATCTGACAATCGACGGCGTCGGTAGTGGTAAACCATCAAATAGCGGTCGAATGGTTGCTGTTATTGAGGCACATAATTTAAAATAAATCGGTTCTTTTCAGGACCATTATTATATTTGGAAACAAGGTAAAGTTGAGATGATTTTTTCCAAAGTGTAAACGCTAATGACTTGTAAATTCTCCAGTGAAATTTTTCGCGTGCTATCCGTGATTCAAAATGCGCATTGCTGAGAAGAGTAACAAGTGGAATTTGATTCCAAAAGATCTTTCATCATAGAACCATGGCATCAGTGTAGGTCCGAGTAGCGACCATCGACGGGTGACTGCTGCAGTGATTGGAAATGAAATCGGTTCCAAGATTAATCTTATTCAAAGTGCAAAGCATAATCGCTAGGCGATAGCATAAAGTTTGCCTTTGGTAGCAGAATTTCAAACACGTGCCGAAATGAACCGATGCAACAAATTTATTAGCATGATGACTACAGAAATATCGATGGCGTCAATATGTTTGCCCTCGAAAATGTATTTACTGATGTCTCCGAAAATGTATTCATAAGAGAAGGTTGATCCGGTGCGTTTCGGAAAAAGACACTTCAATGAATTAACTCGTACGGTGACTGAAGAAAATTTAATGACGGAAATCAATCCAGAAATTTGTTTTCGTATCACATCCAAATTTTGTTCACTCACCATGCGAATAAATTTATTGCTACGCTTCTCGTACGACACGCTCGTGATTCCGCTACCCACGGCATCGATACGATCAAACTGGCTGCCATCGTCAAGCGATCTTTGAAATATGAAGAAACATTGACTCAGATTAACAAATGGTGGTCCTGAAAAATCGAATTATTTTCAATAATGCACATTTTCAATCACTAATAGCAACAAAACCAAACTCAGAATCTTGCGAGAAAATTTCAGTTTTCACCGACAATATCCATGAAGGTGCCACCATAGTGAAGAAATTTTCAGCCGTCGTCTGTGAGTAAATTTGTTGCAGTGTCCTACGAACTGTCTGCCATCGCCAAGCGATTGTGCTTTGTATTGTGATAAATATTCGTCTCAGATCCACTCTCTCTTTAACAAATCTTGGCTCTGAGCAATAAAACCAACGTCAGAATCTTGAAAGTAAATGGTAATTTCGCTGGCGAGGGCCAAATTGATGGAGACGCCAATGAATTTCGGCAGCAATCAACCGCCGATTGCCTCCGCTCTGACCGACATGGAGGCCATGATTCCACGATCATCGCTAAGCGATTTTTTGTAGTTCGCCTCGGATCAATTCTCTTGTTTCCCCCCTACCACAATGTAAGATTTTTTTTTCATACAAATGATTTTTTATTTATATGGTGCGTAATGCAACGTACACACCAGTCAAGCAGTTTGACGAACATTGACTCCGCCCCCAAGAAAACGCTTCGGTTGCTGCTTTGTTTGAACGTATGTGAAGTTGTTCGAACAACCATTTGCCAGTTGGCGGCTCGGTTGGAAACAATTAAAACGGTTTGATTTTTATTTGAGTTGTCGGGGGTGGAGTCATGGTTCGCCAAACATGTTTGAGCATTTGTAGTGAAGTTGCACAAACCCCCATATATTTTTTGATGGTTGGTGCTCAAGTTGGCGCTTCGGTCGTTCGTGTGTGATATTGTTGGTCGAATAAATTGATTGTTCGTGCCGCTGTTGGTAAAACTTGATGGATGTTTGAACAAACGAGAGGTGGAGTCAATGTTAGTCAAACTGCTTGACCGTGTGTACTTTCCATAAGAAAACGAAAGACCTTCCTCCCCTCATAAGTGCTTACGTTATATGTGTAAATATAACTCCTAACCAAAAAATAAGCATTGTGCGCGCGCGTCACTTTCGTTTAAGATTTCAAGAAAGTCGGTCGTCGGTGCTTGATAGCGGCTCTATTCGCAGCAGAAAACAGCGACATCACTGGCAGTCATCGATGACAGAGCGGTGAATCATCGGATGGCGGTTGCGCCTGTCCTTTTTCATGGAAGTAGTTCTTGAATCAATCGAAGGGATAAAACTATTGAGAGGTTGCTAATAATGAGTAAAAAAGCACATTAAGGAAAATAAATCGGTGTTAGATCCAACATTATATTCGGTAGAGAGAAAAAGACTGTACTGTGACTATAGCAAATTCATGGCCAGTGAAACTTTCTCGCAAGATTCTGACTTTGGTTTTGTTGCTCTTACTAATTGGACAAGCACATTATTAAAAATAAATTGATTCTTTTCAGAACCACAATTTTTCATGAGAAAGATGATCCGCGACGAATTTTCATCAAAGTACAGAACATATATAAAATTGGCGTCAGTAACGGAAGCACAAGCGCATGACGTTTATTCGCGTGGATAGAGTCTGTACCGTTTCGAGGATTTAGGATGATAATCGCTTGGAAATTATCTCAATCCAACTTGCATACCTGCAATGGTTACTCGGTCTTCATCATCGCACGGTGTAGGCGGCTACGGACACATTTCTGCTGGCGTCGCTGGACCCCTGAACTTTGCTGGTACACCCAACCGGCGGATGTTAGATTATCTAACAATTCTGTATAAGAATCTACCAAAACCTGTATAAGAACTGGGCATATGCGAAAATGTTAGATTCTTATACAAGTATTGTATAAGAATCTAACAATTTTGTAAGCTTTTCTAACAATATTTGTATGATAGCTTACATTTTTTGTATAAGAATCTAACAATTTCGCATATGCCCAGTTCTTATACAGGTTTTGGAAGATTCTTATACAGAATTGTTAGAAAATCTAACAACCGCCGGTTGGGTGTACGACTCGATAAGCGTTGCTCCGAGCATCAGCATCAGTTCCGCGGCAAAACTTCTTGAAGAAGTTGAACTTGCTGACTTTAATCTCCGGTTTGGCCACTCTAGCTTCACGGAAAATTGCACACTTAGTTTTTAATTCTGTAGCTTGGCAAAAATCCGCACAGTCATGCACCAGCAAAATAGAAAACATCATCTGATTCGTTGCAGCCCTCGTCAGCTGATCTGTGTCAAGATTTCTGGTGCCGCTGTCTGCTCAAAGTGCTTGGGTAAAAAGATCCTTGTCGAAGTGCTTCGCCTTCCATTTGCGCCCGCTAGTCCTTATTTCTCGTCGTACCATGTATTCGTGTTCCAACATTATACCGAATCAACAGCTGATCATTATGTGTATAATCCTCACAAATCCTCCAGTTCATGTTCCACATGACTAGATTCCGACCTTTTGTGATGTAATATTGTTTCTGCTTGTGATTTGTGGAACAGCTGAAATTTAAGTGCAATAGAGTAAATGTTACGAAAAGGGCGACAAGCTGGATTGTAGTAACTACCGCGCAATCACTTTGCTGAACGCAAATGTTATGCCGCCGACGAACACCAATTACAAGAGAGTTTGTGGGGCAGTACCAGGCGGGATTGATGGGCGAGATGCTGGGTCATTAGGCCGAAGGCCATTAGGCCGAATGGTCATTAGGCTGAACGGCCATTAGGCCGAATGGCCATTAGGCCGAATGGCCATTAGGCCGAAAGAGAACTGGGAGTGAGGAGTGATTAGTGCGAAGTGAGGAAGAAGAAGAAAAGAAAAAGGAGGAAGAAGTAAGAAGAAAGAATAAAAAAGGAAAGTGGAGGAAGAAGGAAGAAGGAAGAAGGAAGAAGGAAGGAGGAAGAGGGAAGAAGAAAGAAGGAAGGAGGAAGAAGGAAGAAAGAAGTAAAAAGGAAGAAGAAAAAAGGAAAAGGGAGGAAAAAGGTAGAAGAAAGAAGGAAGAAGGATGTTGGAAGAAGGAAGAAAGAAGAAGGAAGAAAGAAGAAGGAAGAAGGAAGGATGAAGTAAGACTGAAGTAAGAAGAAGGAAGAAGGAAGAAGGAAGAAGGAAGAAGGAAGAAGGAAGAAGGAAGAAGGAAGAAGGAAGAAGGAAGAAGGAAGAAGGAAGAAGGAAGAAGGAAGAAGGAAGAAGGAAGAAGGAAGAAGGAAGAAGGAAGAAGGAAGAATGAAGAAGAAAGAAGGAAGAAGGAAAAAGGAAGAAGGAAGAAATGGGAGGAAGAAGTAAGACTGAAGAAGAAAGAAGGAAGAAGGAAGAAGAAAGAAGGAATAATGAAGAAGAAAGAAGGAAGAAGAAAAAAGGAAAAGGGAGGAAGAAGGAAAAAGGAAGAAGGAAGAAGGAAGTAGGAAGAAGGAAGAAGGAAGAAGGAAGAAGGAAGAAGAAAAAATAAATGGGAGGAAGAAGTAAGAATGAAGAAGAAAGAAGGAAGAAGGAAGAAGAAAGAAGGAAGAAGGAAGGATGAAGAAGGAAGGATGGAGAAGGAAGAAGGAAGAAGAGAGAAGGAAGAAGAAAAAAGTAAAAGGGAGGAAGGAGGAAAAAGGAAGAAGGAAGTAGGAAGAAGGAAGAAGGAAGATGGAAGAAGGAAGAAGAAAAACATAAATGGGAGGAAGAAGTAAGAATGAAGAAGAAAGAAGGAAGAAGGAAGAAGAAATAAGGAAGAAGAAGAAAGGAAGAAGGGAGAAAGAAGAAGGAAGTAAACGGAAAAAAAGAAAGAAGAAGGAAGAGGGAAGAAGAAAGAAGGAAGAAAAAAGAAGGAAGAAGAAAAAAGGAAGAAGAAATAATGACTAAGGAAGAAGAAAGAAGGTAGAAGGAAGAGGGAAGAAGAAAGAAGGAATAAGGAAGAAGAAGAAGAAGAAGAAGGAAGAAAGAAGAAGGAAGAAGGAAGATACAAGAGAGGAGAAGGAAGAACTTATCATTTTTCACTTTTTGCTTTTCCATTCGGCCTAATGACCGTTCGGCCTAATGACCATTCGGCCTAATGACCATTCGGCCTAATGACCTTCGGCCAAATGTCCTTCGGCCTAACGGCCTTCCGCCAAATGGCCTGACACCGATGGGTGAACGCTCTACCACGGACGATGCTGGGTCATTACGCCGAATAAGGAGTGGGGAGTGAGAAGTGTAGCAGAACTAAGAAGTAAGAAGAAAAAAGGAAGAAAGAAGAAGAAAGAAGGAATAAGAATAAGGAAGATGGAAAATGGAAGAAAGAAGAAGGAAGAGAGAATAACAAAGAAGGTAGAAGGAAATAGGAAGAAAGAAGAAGGAAAAAGAGAGAAGAAGGAAGAAGAATGTTGGAAGAAGTAAGAAGGTAAAGAGAAGAGGAAAGAGAGAAAAGGGAAGAACAAAGAAGGAAGAGCGGAGAAGAAAGAAGGAAGAAACAAGAAGGGAGAAGGAAGTAGGGATTGAGTGAAGGAAGAACTTTTCATTTGTCATTTTTTGCTTCTTTCTTCTCATTCGACCTCATGACCATTCGACCTAATGAACTTCGGGCTAATGGCCTTCACCTTAATGGCCTGATACGGCCACCACGGACCAGGTGTTCGCCGTTCGTTAGGTATTGCAGAAATGCCGCGTACCCACACATCATCTATTCATCGACTTCAAAGCCGCATATGATACAATCGATCGGGACTAGCTATGACAGTTAATGCACAAACACAGATCTCCGAATAAACTGATACAGTTGATCAAGGCTCGGATGGATCGGTTGATGTGCGTTGTTCGAGTTTCAGGGGCATTCTCGAGTCCCTTCGAAACGCGCAGAGTGTTACGGCAAGGTGAGGACCTTTTGTGCTTGCTATTCAATATCGCCTTGGAGGGAGTAATACGAAGGACAGGGATTGATACGAGTGCGAGTGGTGCGATTTTCACGAAGTCCGTGCAGCTATTTGGTTTCGCTGACGACATTGATATCACAGCACGTAACTTTGAGAAGCTGGAAGAAACTTACCTCAGACTGAAGAAGAAAGCAAAACGGATCAATGCGTCGAAGATGAAGTACATGATAGGATGAGGCTCAAGAGAGGTCAGTTTGTACCGGTGGTGATGAAATCAAAGTTGTTGAAGAATTCATTCACTTGAGCTCACTGATGACCTCCGATAACAAAACCAAAAGAGAAATTCGGAGACGCATCGTGACTAGGAATCGTACATACTTTGGACTCCGCAAAACGCTCCGATCGAATAGAATTCTCCGCTGTTCCAAACTTCTACGGGCACGAGACCTGGACGATGGTTGTGGAGGTCCAACGCGCACTTGAAGTTTTCGAAATCTATCTATGGTGGGGTGCAGATGACAGACGGTACGTGGAGGAGGCAAATGAACCACGAGTTACATCCGTTGTTGGGAGAATCACCCATCGTTCACGGTCCAGGATGTTTTCGGGTGGAAAGCATTCTCGACTTCTTGGGCGTAGTGTAGCCATTATACTTGCCAGACAAGATACATACTCATGCATTGGTGGGCATAGAAAAGTTTTCATTTATTAACTGAGGAAATACTAATAGTTGAAAAGCAGACCATGCTCCAGTTGGAATGTAGCGCCATAGAAGAAGAAGAAGATTATATTTCGAAATAATAGTTTTATATAAAAAAATTGTTTATTAAAAAAATCGTGAGCAAAAGGAAATATATGAGCAACATTTGTAAGGTTGAATGGAGAATGCATGGAGTACAGTTTAAAATTTCAATTTATTCCCACTTTTATTACTTATATATTGTGTAACATTTTCAAACTGAAAGTTTGCTTACTTTTGTTTTAAATACAATCAACTTCCTAAGAATAAAACAAACGAAACTTTTTATTTTTACCATTTGGGTATTTAAATAGATCAGCGTATTTTATTTCTGTTTAGTTAGACGATCCACCGAACAAGCTTCAACTGATTTCATCATCAAATATTTTTATTTCAAGGAAGGATGGTAGTAATCGGCGATACCCAACACCGAAGGTTGAAAATAGTATACGTTAAGCGAATCACCCGTAAACATGTGTCCCGAAATTCCTGTGGGCGCAGCATTCAAGTGTATTCACCGAGGCGAGAGAAACGGCGCGCTACAGTTACCAAGAAGTGTAAATATTTGCAATCAATTTTAATTATGCTGGCGTAGGGATGCAAACAAAATCATTATGCGAAAATCACGCTCCATGGAATGGATACATATATAGGATGCGCGAGATAAGCCCACGATCAATTCACAAAATTTGACTAATGAGGCAGACTATTAACGGTGTTGTTTGTTTATCTTCCGCGCAGTGATGAATAACAAATTAGAGGCAGAATAATAACACGATGGCAGCTTTAAGGCAACCTTACACCTCGGGAATGTTGTCCATGGATTTTGTTCCGGTGTAATTTTATGCACGTAATTTTATTACACGAAAAAAATTAAAAATATTTTTTTCGAGACTGGATTTTGACTCTCTGTGAAAATGTTAGTTTTTAATCCGTGTCATATTTACGATCTGCAGTCACGCATCAGATGATGCAACTTTACGTCACAAAAAATGACAAGCAGAAAAAATGCGTTTTTAACATGAAGAAGTATTCCAAGTATTCCCGATATCCATTAACCGATCCATAATTTTGGATTAGGACATAAAAATAGAAAAACTTCCGGTTCAACAGAATTGTGCCTATCTCAATCCTTTTGTCAAACTCCTGTAGAGTGTAGATGGATTGTCTCACCTATATAGGACATCCATCAGCAAAGATGTGACTGATATACTACTACAACCGTGATATTTAATTCAAATTTTCCCACAACAACGTCAGTGCCATGAAGGATGATTTCCAATATCATCCGATCCATAAGAGTCAATGTGAATTTCGTCTTGGTCTAACAAGGCATGGAATGCCCTTTATGCGTGAACCAGCATCCAGGATGAAGCAACCCGGATGGAGCAGCATCCTTCGGTGTGCAATATGTAACAAGACGACAGCAAGTGAACGACAATAAATGGCTATTGTTGCCGGGGACATGGTTTCAATGGGCATCTGACTAGTTAGGATTACCTCCGGGTGATGCCAACTGGTGATAATAAGTCTCAACTATAACACTGTCGCGTCGTCGCTATTTTCATCGTCTTCAACCATTAGATCTAAATGTGGAATTTGAACCATGCTTATAATACATACGTACATCTCCTCGGAGGAAAAGACGATAGTGATAATTCGTGTTAGCAACGAGAAAGGAAAGTCTGATGATGCTGCTGGTTGAAAGATTAAGGACAATCACGACAGAGTCCAAATGTAAATTTATAGACGATTAGCCCATCTGAAAATCATTTTTTCGTGTATGCTACAAGTGAGCAAAGGTAAAAAACAGCTTTTCGCGGTTTCCTGTCATTTACTTTTGGATTTATGTGCCCCTGATAGTTCTGTGAAGTGTTGAATTTGGATTTCATCGCGATTCACGTTAACGCGATAGAAGAGAAATGTTCAATTTTCATTTAGCCTTTTTTGAAAGTTGAGATATCTGACGTATGAAATTTCATACGCCGGGCAGATACAGTACCAAAAATTGAAAACATTTGAAAATCAAACAAAATGGTTTTATTAAAAAAAAATCAACTTCAACAATTATGTTTATGAATTACTAGCAGTTCCGACGAACTTCGTATCTCTGATTAATTCTCAAGTTATAAAGAAATTGATGTTTCATTTGTATGGGAGCCCCTCTTTCCAAAGGGGGGGGGGGGTCTCGCACCATATTAAGAACCTTTCCCGGCCCCAAAAACCTCAGCATACACATTTTCACGCCGATCGGTTCAGTAGTTTCGGAGTCTATAAGATTCAGACAGACAGAAATTCATTTTTATGTATATAGATTTTACAAATATGGGGTTGGAATAAAGCTCCCCCTTTGTTTCTCAGCCTTGATGCACCTGCTACATATCCAGTATTTCGCGCACGGTAATGGCTGCCGCTTTTTGACACTTGTCTGCCTAGAAAAGTGTCAAAAACCAGCAGCCATTACCGCGCGCGAAATGCTGGATTCCTCCACGTAGGGCAATGTTATCATCTTTCACCTTTGTAGCCATATTGACAACATTATTATCATTCCAACGAACACAATGTCACGCACAATGTCGTATGATCCATGAGCCTCTTTTTCAGGGAATCTAAGAAGGGGCAAGCTGGTAATAAAATTGTCCATATACACATAACTTCTTTCAGTAGTTGTTCAAGTTGGATACAACCTTCGATCTCAATGGTTCTCCAGAAACGCGATCCGTTTTTCCAACAAAGTATGCTGTGCGGCCTAATTCCACACTGTGTGCTGTCTTATCGAGCGTACAACTCGGTTTGTGTCCGACGAGGAAAAAAGGGGAGTCATGGCCTGCTGTTCATTAAAAAGTCAATGTTGACAACCGAACCGTTATACGGATGATATTTGCATATCTGCCATCAATGCACGCTGGAAGTGGAATGCCCAATTTCTAATATATCTCACTCTCACATTCCCCTTCTTCTCTCACTAAAAAAGAGAAAAAAAACATTGACTTAGGATTTTCATAAACAACTAGGGTTACTGCACCTGGATTTCATCTCATAGCTCCGATATTCATCCCACAAAAAACAAAGTAACGAAAAGAAATTTGATTTGTTTCTTATTTTTGTGATTTTTTCTTTGTTTCGCGATGAGATGAATATATGTTCAGCGAGATGGAAAACGGAGCAGTTCCCCTATTTACATAGCATTTTTTTTAATTACAGCTAAGTCTAATTTTACAATCCAATATCCGTACTCAATTCCCATATTCAAAATCATCCTAATTCAAATTTGAAATCCAATATTGCAATATAAAGTTTTAATCACAAACCAACATTGAAACGTTTTTATAATAGAATACTAAAATCAAACATTCATATGAAATATTCAGGTTTTTTCTTCAATCGCTTCATCTTTAATGGCTCTTTATTGCAACTAGTTCCTGGTCTACTACTTACGTGTTCTATAATATTTCCACAGTAATTAATTGAATGTTTTATTTATGCCTGCCATTGCGTGATAAGTATCTTGTATTAGTATTTATTTTTTTATATTTGAAATATATTGGATTACCATATTCTTCTTCTTATTTACATTACATCCCCACACTGGGACAGAGCCACCTCGCAGCTTAGTGTTCATTAAGCACTTCCACAGTTATTAACTGCGAGGTTTCTAAGCCAAGTTACCATTTTTGCATTCGTATATCATGAGGCTAACACGATGATACTTTTATGCCCAGGGAAGTCGAGACAATTTCCAATCCGAAAATTGTCTAGACCGACACCGGGAATCGAACCCAGCCACCCTCAGCATGGTCTTGCTTTGTAGCCGCTTAGGAGGGATTACCATATTAGTGTACTATAATTATAGCAGATCAGATCTCTTGATAGTGGTGCATTATATTGACAACTGAATTTTGTGTAATTGATATCCTGTGCAACATCTATTTAAAGACTACCTGTTTTAGATTAAGTTTCTTGTGTATTCGTCCGTTAAACAATAACGATCGGTAAGAGAATCAATCTCGTCTCGTCATTCATTCCTCCAACCATACAGTTCAATATTCATTTCCAATTTTTAGAACTAATATTCTAATCCAAGTCCATGTTTCAAATACAATCTCTAGCTTATAAGCAAAAGTTGATTCTAAAATAATATCAATTTCAATATTTGCAACCAAGCCAATGCCAATTTTCAAATCTAATAATTATGTTATCTCACCCATTATCAAAATCAAATGTTTCATTTGAAACCAATACCAAAATACAATCCAAATAAATTTACAATTCAAAATCCACATACGAATACGCAAATGCATATTTACTAAACAATTTTTTTTGTCTTTATTAGCGATCTGAAATGTCAACTATTTTATGTTTATGATCCTCCAGCTGGGTTGTAGGTCAAAAGGTCGAAGGTCATAAGGTCGAAGGACAAAAGGCCGAAGTGTCAAAAAGGTCGAAGGGACAAAAGGTCGAAACAAAAAATTGCGTCAAAAGATCGAAGGACAAAAGGTCGAAAGGGAAGAAGATCCTTCTTTCTTATTTTTTCCTTCTTTTACCTTCTGTTTTCTTCCTTCTTTATTTTTCCTCCCTCGTTCTTCCTTCTTAATTCGTATGTTCCCTTCCTTCCATTATTCTTCCTTCTTTCTTATTTCCTTTTCTCCAACTTATTTCTTCCTTCTTTATTCTTTTTTTCCTTTTTCCTTCTTCTTTCTTCCTTATATCCAGCGTCTTCCATTCTAATTTCTTTTTCCCGTCTTTCTTCATTCTTTATTCCTTATTGTTTTCTTTCTTCCTACCTCTTTTTTCCTTTTTTTCCTCTTTTCTTCCTTCTTTCTCCATCCTTTCTTTTTCCTTCTTTCTTCTTGTTTCCTGTTTTTCTTCCTTCGTTCTGTTTTTATCTTCCTTCTTTTTTTATTCTTTTTTTCCTTCTTTCTCCCTTCTTTCTTTTCTCTTTCTTCCTTCTTTCTTTTCTCTTTCTTCCTTCTTTCTACCTACTTTTTATCTTCTTTCTTGTTTCCTGTTTTTCTTCCTTCTTTCTTCTGTCTTTCCTCCTTCTTTATTTTACCCTTCTTTCTTTTTCCTTCCTATTTTTCCTTCTTTTTTCCATATTTCTTTCTTCTTTGTTCTTTATTTCCTATATCTTTCTTTCTTCCTTCCCTGTTACTTGATTCTCCTTTCTATCTTTGTTTTTGTTTCCTTGTGTCTTCTCCCCTTCTTCTTTTCTTACGTTTTCTTCATTGTTTCTTATCACCTTCTTCTTCATTCATTCTTCTGCTTTCCTTCTAATTTCTTCATTCTTTCTCCCTTTTTTCTTCTTTCTTTTCACCTTCTTTCTTCCTTATTTCTTTCTTCTTTCTTCTGTCTTTCTTCCATCCTTTTTCCTTCATTCTTCGTACTTTCCTTTTTTTCCCCTTTTTGTTTCTTCTTTTCTTCATTCTTTCCTCTCTCTTTCTTCTTTCTTTCTTCCTTCTTCCTGATTGCATCCTGTTTTTCTGCCTTCTTTTTTCTTTCTTCCTTCGATTCTCGACAGAATCTGTGTCAAAAGGTCGAAGATCAAAAGGTCGAAGGTGAAAAGGTCGAAGGACGAAAGGTCGAAAGGACAAAAGATCGAAGGGTCAAAAGGTCGAAGGATCAAAAGGTCAAAAGGTCAAACGGTCGAATTTGTATCATAACGTCGAAGGTCAAAAGGTCGAAGGACAAAAGTTCGAAAGGACAAAAAGACAAGGAATGAGTAGTGAAAAGAAAGACGTGAGAAAAAGAAAAAAGGAACAGAGATGCAAAAAAGAATAAATGAATGAAGAAGGGAAAAAGAAGGAAGAAATAAGAAAACAAGCAGAAAGAAAGAAAACAAGAAGAAAGAAAGAAAGAAGGGAGAATGAATGAAGAAAGAGAGAAGAAAGGATGAAGAAAAGAAGAAAAAATAATGAAAAAAGAAGTAAGAAGGAAAAACGAAGGAAGAAAGAATGGAGAAAGGCGGAAAAAAGGAAGAAAAAAAAGAAGGAAGAAAGAAGTTAGAAGGAAAGTAGAAGAAGGAAGGAAGACACAAGGAAACAAAAAAGTAGGTAGACAAAAGAAGCAAGTAACAGGGAAGGGAAGAAGGGGAAATAAAAAACAAATAAGGAAGAAAGAAGGAAAAAAGAAGGGAGAATGAAGGAAGAAAAAAGGATAAATGAAGGAAGAAAGATAGAAGGCAAAAGAAAAAAAGAAACAAGGAAGAAAAACTGTTTCCTGAAAAACTGGAAAAAGAAAGCAAGAAAGGAGGAAGAAGGAAGAAAGAGAGAAGAAATTAGTTAGAAATAAGGAAGATGAAATATGGAAGGAAGAAAAGAAGAAAGAAGGAAGAAGAATGGAAGGAATGAAGCATATGAAGGGAGAAGGGAGAAGAAGGGAGAAGGAAAAAGAAAGAAAAAAGAAAATAGAGGTTAAAAGGGAGATAAAATAATAAAGAAGGGAGAAAAAAGAAGGGTCTTTCTTCATTTAGACCTTTTGTCCTTCGACCTTTTGACGCAGTTTTTTTGTTTCGACCTTTTGTCCCTTCGACCTTTTGTCCTTTCGACCATTTGACCTTCGACCTTTTGTCCTTCGACATTTTGACCTTCGACCTTTTGTCTTACAACCTCTTCGACAATACAAGTCGGAACCGATGAGCAAATCATTCAATCCGATGCTCTTTCAGAGCGTCTTTGACATCACAAGTCGAAAGCGATGAGCAAATCATTGAATCCGACGCTCTTCCAGAGCGTCTTCGACATTACAAATCGAAACTGATGAAAAAATATCCCAATCATGCCCAAATGATACTTACAAAATAATAATTTCCAAACAGGAACCGCCTGGCCGGATCGCCAAATGTGCGGCCTAATTCCACACTGTGTGCTGTCTTACCGAGCGTGCAGCTCGGTTCGTATATGGGGATATATGGTTCTCTATGAAGCTGGCTGGCTGGCTGAAAGTAAATTTAAATACATCAAGCCTGCTTCGGGACTTTTTTTTACTATTTGGATGCTTCCGAGCCTCTTGAATGGAAGCGTCCATGCCTATTATAGCGAGGCTTCCGAGCCTCTTGAAGAGAGGCTTCCGATCAGATTGAAAAGAGTCTTTAGAACCTTTTGAAGGCAGCTTTCGAGCTTCTTAAAAGGATGCTTCTGAACTTTTTGAAAGTATGCTTCCAAGGCTTTTAAAAGAAAAATCTCTTCAATGCAAGCCTCTTAACAGAAGACTTCCTAGCCTCTTGAAGGATGCTTCCAAATCTCTTGTAAGGAGTCTTCCAAGCCTTTTGAAGAGAGGCTTTCAAGCATCTCGAAGGGAGGTTTCGGAGCCTCTTGAAAAGCGGCTCCAAGCCACTTAAAGGACCCTTCCGAGCATCTTAGAAGTAGACATCTGCGCATTTAAAAAGAAGCTTCTAAGCCTCTTGAAGGGGAGCCTTCCGAGCCTTTTGCAGGGAGGTTTCCAAGTCTCTTGGAAGGCGGCTGCCGAGTCACTTGAAAAAAGAATTACGAGTTTCTTGAAGAGAGACTTCCGAGCCTCTTAACAGTAGAATACCGTGCCTCTTGAAAAAAGATTTCCGAGTCACTCGAAGGGAAGCTTCTGGGCCTCTTAAAAGGTGGCTGTTCCATGTTTAGAAACTTGTCATTCAATCGTTCTATCAAAGGTCGCCTGTTGTACAATTTGTCTGACCCATCATCGAGTGGATTATCGTTGAAATGCAGATATTTCACGATTTGCTCAAATTTATTCCTCAGCATAGCATTGGCAATCAACATATATTGAATGTATCTTCTTTTGCTTCCCAGTAGAACCGCTTACTTGGTACTTTTACGTATCCGGAAGCATTTGCAGTTTGCATATTGCATATAAACATCTAATTTAGATTTCAGAAAAAATATGTTAAGCTTTTTTAACTTAACTCGTCTTAGACGGTTTCCTATTTAGATTTGTTTAGCACCTATTTTTGAGGTTTGTTCCTAAAAACAATAAAAAGGTGAGGGTTTTGGTAGCCATGATGACAGCCATTGATATTTTATATATTTATGTTTATTATGTATTTTTATTTTTGAAATGCACTTGTTTCAGCCAAATTTGTACACTTCACTCATGCTTAAGAGTGGTTTGATATTAAATTCAAAAACCCTAGCAACAACAATCAATATGAAACTGGCGATTTTTTCATGGTTCCAGTTTCGTATGCTATGAACGGTCTTCGGTACCCAGTCATGAAAGCGTCGCTTCAGTACGTAATTTATTGATGCCTCTTTAGAACAAATTTTAGCACTGCTGTCATAGCAACATTTTCGTAGGCTGTTTTTTCTTCAAATAGAAACAAACTACAAAAATGGAAGCTTGGATTGACTGTGCGACTTGTACATGGGATTTTAGCTCGGAGGAGTAGCTCCAGCATTACTGATACCACTGATCAAGCCAAGGGTCAAGCGACTACGCCTCAAAGTGTTAGTTCCTGACGGTACCGTGTTTTGTGCAAGCATGCTCAAAATATCCGACTGTTTGCGGAGTTTTCTCGTAGGGCATAACATAATCCACCTGATCATCAACTTTCCTTTGATGAAAGTTCGACAGAACGCTGGATCGGAAACGACCCGCTGTGAGGGAGACCAGTACATAGACGCCTCCTGCCTCAGTGGATGCATATCATGATGCATATGTTTCAGTCCGCGGAGATATATATGTATTTATATAAAATACATATTCAAGATTGCAAATTGTTTTAGGGTAAAGCTGTGCTGACGGCAACCTATTTAGCGTAAGGGAATCCAACATCTTTGCTAAAATCGAAGCAAACGTCATTCGAACTGAGGGAATTGAGAAATCCGGGTATATCAAACATTTTTGTTTTCGGTACGATGTATTTGTCCAAAGGAGTTGACGCGGAAACTTGATGTCAAAGCTTGGAAGGAGATCTTCATCGGATTCGTTCATAATGAATATCGCGTCTGGAATTCGATGAGAAAGACGATCGATTTTGATATTGTGAAGACTGAGCATCCAGGTTGGAAACAAAATCTTATAATGCGCATTCCTCTTGTACATCGGAGCTGTAAGCGTTCATCTGAATCAAATAGGAATATTAAAATTAAGGAAAATCAAGGTTCCATTCAATCAAATCGTATTCCTTGACTCTCAGTTCTTGATCATCCACAAACTGTAGGAAAACATTAATTGCCAGAATGGTAAAACTCCAGAGTGGAGGCTTAAAAAACGACATTTTGGGCGAATTTCAGGTTCAGATTATAATGAGGCGGGCAAACTAGCAATGTGCTTAATACTTGTGGTGTTCTATTGAAGGTCCATTTTGACTCCAAGAGAAGAATATTCCAAAAGAAAGTTTCCTCGCATATCATCTATAAGGATTATAATCCTTAATCGTCGCGCACTGAGGAAATTTTCGTCAGAGTATCCAGCTTTTTACGCTAGCCATAAAAGAACAAGGGGTGATTCAATTTTGACATATGCTGTGTACAAATTTTTATTATATGATCTAAGTAGACTTTGTTTTTTCTTGTTTTTTGTTGTAGTTGACAGTTTAAACAAATATCCCAAAAATACTAGAATGAATTCGTTGCAATTGCGGAGTAATGCCGATCGCTTTTCAATGAAAGTTCGTAGGCTATCTCCTGAGGATATGGAACGTTATCGTGAGAAGATTGTGAAAGTTGGGGGCGTAGATCCATACACCATGGATTTTCAAGAAGATGTTCTACCGCTAACAGTTGATTATGATCGAATTTTCTGTTATTTGATAACAAATTTATCATTCAGAAGCGGATTGCCAAATCGCAATAACAAATCCTTGGAAGCTTTCAAAGCCTTTCAGTCGGGATTCGTTAAGGCCGTAAATGGTTGTCAATATGAGGATGTCTACGTTGTACAAGGCAAGGTAATTGAGAATAAAATCATTTTAGCTGTGTTTTTATATTAAAAATACACCCAAGCTGCCGACTAGCTCACTTTTAGTCTCATCAGTCTCATTGTTCTTTTAAGGTGTTGCATAGTATGAACCTTAGCGATCCACCAGCAGAGTGCTGGGTCATCATAAACAATTCTTGCGATGTAGATGACGTTGAAGATGTAGGATCCATCGAATCTGCCCACTGTGATTGTACTGCTGGTGCAGGGGAAACGTGTTCTCATGTCGCGGCAACTTTATATGCATTATCGTATGCTAGAGAGATTTGCCTTGGAAGACGGGTAAGATTGCTATTTTATTGCACGCTGAGTGGTGCCTCAGTTATCTGAATATCTCTCAAAAAATCCCGGCACTTTTTCGAGATTTTTCGGAAGAAAAGTTGAGTCTTTCCTCTCGATATTATCTGGAAGATAGCAGAGAATATTCGGTATATAAATGCTACCGCTCACCGTGCAGTTGGAAACCGCAATTGAATATTTTTCTATAAATAGAATTCGACTAGTGTTTCTAAATGTATTTTAAATTGAAATATCGTTTGAGTTACATAATCAACTTATTTATAAAATGTCGAAATCTGTTTTGTGATACATTATCAGCAACATTATATGAAATTGCGTTTTTTTTCTGTTTGATTTCAATAGTTATCTGTAACTGAGCTACCTGCTTATTGGATGCAGCCTGGAGGCAGTGGTGCTGATGAAAATCTGTATGCTACGGTTGATTCGATTTGTTTTGGACGCAAGCGTGAAACTGAATGTGCGTTGCGTGACGTTAACTTGGATAAAACAGATAAAGATTACCAGGAGTTGATTCAATCAATCATCAGCTCAGGTCATACAGTTGCTGCCAGCAGAGCATTCTTTCGAGAATTAAATGATGACGAAGACACTGAGCTCATCCTAAGAAGATCACAACTCGAGAAACTCTCATTCAAGCACTTTTTTGATGAACAAAACACAACTAAAACGTTAAACGAATTGATCGGTATGGTAGATCAAGTCAATTGGCAGATTTCAGAAGATGATCAAAACCTAATTGAGCAGCACACACGTGATCAAGCAGCTAATATTTTGTGGTTTCAATTAAGATATGGCAGAATAACCGCATCTATTTTGTTAAGACAAGAAAGCAAACTCCATCAAAATCTCTGTTTTCTGCTATTTTTGGAGAAAATGTCTTTCAAAATATCCCAGCTACTATACATGGCAAACGGTGTGAGCATAAAGGCGTGGCCGAAGCTGTTAAATATTTTCGATCTCAAAACCATCGTAACGTAATCGATCGTAAATGTGGATTAATTGTGTCCGACAAGTTCCCGTTTTTTGCGGCATCGCCTGATCACTTGTTAAGTTGCGACTGCTGCGGAACAGTCGTGGTTGAAGTCAAGTGCCCCTTCAAATTCGATACACTTACACAAGAAGAGGGTCTCAACGTTTTACTTAACCGACCGCAGCCGTATTTGATTAAGCTCCCGGATAATACCATCGTTCTAAATCAGTGCCATCAATATTATTTTCAAGTGCAAATGCAAATATTCATGGCCAGAGCTGCATACGGATTATTTGCAATATGGGCGCCAAGATTCTCAATATTCCTGAAGATTGAGAAAAACGAAGAGTTCTGGGCAGTCAACTCAGAAAAAGCTACATTGTTTTTCAAAAATGTATTAAGTCCAGAAATACTAGGTCATTATTTTACCTTGAAATAATGCATTAATTATGTCAGTAATAAACAATGCAAAACAGAACCGTTTTTTTACAAGATGTGCGGGTCTCAAAACGTATTGAGATTGGCATTGTTCATAATCGTAAGCTCGTAACACTTGTGTAAGGAGCTGGTTCCCCGGATGTTGGCAGGCATACGCGACGAATAGTAATCTTGCGTAGGTATATGGCTTCACCGACATAATAAAACGCGAATTGAAGGTCTTTGAAAAGCAGATACTTGGTACACTGTTCTAAACGATAGACAAAGCTCACAGCTCTTTTTTATTTGACTCACTTTTCCAATGAACAATTGATATTATGATGATAAACAGTGAAACAAATCTGTGGGTGATTCGATGTCTAGTGTAGTTTGAAATTAGATGACCTACAATACAATGTTTCTTTCCAATGTTTGAGGGTAAGCCTCCTAATCATGGCAATTTCTGAAAGCATGTCTCAACAATTTGCCCTTTTTTAAATTTGATGTTAAGTTTATGAGTCATATCTTTGATTTATTCAGCAAGTCAAATAAACATTGAAAGTTTATTCAGATCAAATACAAACCCTAGATTCCAATGAGAGTCTCGTTTCGACCGTCTTCCAATGCGGTTGGTTTTTGCGCTCTACTTTTGTGCGGAGATTCGCCTAAAAGTAGAACAATAGAACTAGTGCAGTGACCGCGGTCGAAACAAATGTGTAGTGTATAAAAAAGTGCTGCAGATCCTGAAGACGTGCGCATGTTCGTGCTTGCTAGGGCTGATCGATTGTTATCAAGAACAATGCCCTTTCTAATATTGCGATCAAGCCTATGTAAATGTACAAACATGTTCAGCGTCAGAATTATTGAGGAGAGGTAAGGTTTTGAAAACCTGTATATTTATTTAAACACGCATGCACCCACACAAAAACACACACACACATTCACATATATACACAAATACATACATACACTGATGGACGTGAGTGTTCGTCATGTTTCCATAGTAAACTCTATTAAAACATGACGAATACTTTTGTCTATCATTGTACACATATAAACACATATATACACTCATATACACACATACAGATATACATCATACATAAACACGTACACGATTTTTATTATATATAGGTACCTATATTATTGGAAGCGTTTGGTACGGGAGGTCCACGCTTTCTTCCTTTCCCCTCGATTCCAAGCTATTAAGTGACTTTAGGTATTCCTGAAGTCGCTCAATATTTAGGAGTCATCTCTGCGGTACATACTGCGTAGTTGGCCTGGCCATATGAAAAGAAAAATGACGGAATTCTGAAACCGTCATTTTCCAGGATGCTTTCAAGTATTGGCTACGCAAGTATGAGATTAGATTAGATTAGATTAGCAAGTCAAATAAACATTGAAAGTTTATTCATGATCACCATGATCATTTTTTTTTATAGGTCAATGTTTCTTAGGTTCATTCAGGGTTGAAAAACAACTGTACAGAAGCTTGGTTTATTTGGTTGCATCCTCGCTTTCCCCATGGTGTTTGACGTTCCTATGGAAATAAGTATGAGAAAATATATTTTTTGTATTTTTGCTCCAAGAGGTTCCAAGGATAAAAAGAATGATAAGAATAAGCTAATTAAGTGGTGGAATTCAATGGGATTGTTTAAACTCGTCTTATGACAGAAGAATAAGCTGCCGATGTTTTAGTTTTTTCGTGTATTGGATTTCATTTAAAACATATGATTAGATAAAAGTTGAACAAATAACCGGAGTTACATTGATGTTACACGACAATAGATGGACATAAATTATACAACGCACTACAAACAACGACGATCATGTCTAAAACAGCCTCTCCATTATGATTGTGATTTAATATAGTTATTGGTAAACGTTGAGACAAAACGCCGTATTTTTGTCTCAAACTTCCAATCGACCTCTCTACTTCATTCCTAACTGACGCCAATGCTCTGGTCCGTTCGATTGCGGATGAACTCATTTGATTTTTTCTACTTGATGAATCAGGAACTTTAAGCACCGCTCCCCTGTCATTGATTGCTTGTTTGATGGTAAATCCACGATCAGCAAGTACAAGATCACCATGAGTGAGCTTGTCCAAAAATCCAGAATTTTCTGTTACATATTTATCGGAGCTGCGACCAGAATAGGGCTTCGATATAAACGAAATCGATCCGAATGGTGTTATGCCGATCATTTCTTTGACTGTATAGTGGTGCTTGTAATTGCTATACATTTTAATGATTGCATCCTTCATTCCCGGTTTTTCGGTAAATATTTCAAAGCAGTCTACTATTACTGTGATATTACTGGAAAATATTCTTCTATACTTTTGAGGGCAGTTGACTTCTAAAAGCTCTTGAGTTGGCCATTTAACTAATCCTTTCAATTGCTTATATAAAGAGAAAAGCGTCGAATAGAAATATTTAGTAATAGTTGCAGGACAAACATCAAAAATAAAGGCTAAAGTGTTAAAACTCAATCCAAGCCTCAGGTACATCAACACAAGAATGAAGGATTGCTGTTTGCTCAGCACATTCGAAAAAGTAAGCAAACCTGGAAGAAATAATAATTCTCGTTTAATTTATTGAGTTATAATAAAGCCGACACACTTTTATCTTAAAAAATATGTCTTTTATTCCATTTTTTTTGGAAGTTCATAGTAAATTTAAGGAAGCACTTTAAGAAAAAATAAAAAATCAAAAACGTTCTTCAAAAATTAATATTTTTACCTTTACTCAAACATAATTTTTATTTAAAATTTGTATCGGCCTAAGGGAAGATCCATTAATTACGTAAAGCAAAAATTGGCCATTTTAAACCCCCTCTCCCCTATGTCACATTTTTCGTATGAATCATTAAACATTTTTGTATGGATTGACACAGTTCGGTGAATCCCCATCTCCCCTCTGAGCGTTACGTAATTTATGAAAGCTCCCTAAGAGTGCTTAAAGAAGAAACAAACCTTTTTCCACAAAGTTGAAGACAAGAGAAAGCACAACATATGATGGCAGTCCAGTGAAATGCTTAACTTTGGAATCATTGTTCTCAAAAGAGTCGAAATCGAATTTGAATAATTTGATTATTTTCCGTTGGTCTTCAATGATTTTCTCTTATTTTTCAATCTGACAATTCTTCTTTTCTAATTCCGCTTCATATACTTTTCTCAATGTTTGTTCATCAGTCATAACATCATCTAACCATTCCTCATTCATTTGAACTCTTTCATGCTGCAGGTTAAGAAACTGATTAAAACCTAATTTCAGGAAAACAACATCAAGCTATTTCGTCGAATGTTTAACGGTTAAAACGCTTGCTTATTGTCAAACACTCATTAGAGTATTTACCACTATGTATGCGTTCTAGTCATTCAACATTTAGCAATATTTCATATTACACATAATAAAATTTAAATTTATTTGGCTACGAAGAAACATTCGATAACAGCACAATAAGAAATCTGTATTACCGTAAACCAACGCTCTGAGTTCGAAGTATTCTCTGATCCAAGAAAATCCTCACCGTCTTCCACGTCCTCCAATATTATATCATTTTCTGTATCTATAAATGTAATATAGTACAAATTATTTTAAAATAAGGGAAAAGGCAGAAGCATAAACCTCTATCAAGAACAGCTCCTCCGTTCATGTACAATCCACAGTACAGTTCTTTCGAAGATTCCGCTGAGTTGTGTACAACCTCATTTTCATCTTCCTCAATTGTATCGTAGCCTGAATTAGAAACATTTTTAATGTTCTTATTTTATCTTATTTTGAATGATACGAACATTATATTAAGCTTTTAGTGGAATGTATTTACTTGTCATAAGACGATACTCGACTAAGTCAAGTACGAGACACAGAAGACGACCTTACTTTTGAGGTCGAAATACGTATTTGTCAAAAGTACAATGAAGTAGTGAAATTAAATAGATTTATACAAAATCGTCTAATGACAAGTCATTTTGATTGTTATTTATTAAGCAAAGAAAACACGAACCTGGATGTATCTGATCTATGCATGGAGGTACATGGCTCAAGCGAAGGGTGGGAATCCAATCTCGATCATTTGTGTTATTGGAGGATGCAGGTTTCCCTATATGAATGCGGAGAAAGTTATAAAATTTATAGGATTTATTACGTCCTAATGCCAGATACCTGTTTCAAAATGATGTCCACATATATATTGTTCCGTATGATCTGCGATATTTCTGCCTACAGCTTCCACCCACAGTTTTCTTCGAATAGCATCACGGGCTGTTCGCGTAGTTGGAAAACGATGGAAACTTACTTTATCAATGCCATACTTGGCGTTACAACTACCGACGCAACATTTTCGTGGCATTTTGTTAATAATATTAAATAATGAATAATCAGGTGAATATGAACGATATTTTTCGTTTACGAATATAGCCTTGGTTACCAATGTTTATAAGTTATGATGTTGTTATTTGTTAAATCAAAGCATACTAGATCCATGCCATAACTGTACAACTCATACGTCAAAAGGGGTGATTCACTTTTTTATGGCGGTCGAGCGTAAAAACCTGGATAGAACAGATTTCTCTATAAATACCGAGGGATTATCCGTTGTAATTCTGAATAATTTTCCACCAAAATTCCGAAGAATTTCCGGAAAATTCAGAAAAAAAAAATTGCCAAAATTGTTTAACGTGTTTTTGGGGAAACTCTGAATAAATATTTGGCCGGAGAAACTTAAAACAGTTTTCAGAAATTTGTCTCCAAAGATATATCCTAATAATTCATTATTTTTGCAGGAAAAGAACGCCGATTCACACCGTGAAATCACGAAACGCTGCCCCCGCACACCGCTATAGTCTTTTAATTCTTGATTTGAAACGACCTAAAAGAAAACAGAATTATTAAAATGCGAAGAAAATAATAAATTTATCTCCAACATGTCTCCAAAATACTCAACCGACATCGATCGGAAAATGATAAACAAACAAATTTGGTTAAACCCATGACAACGGTTGAAAATTAGAACAAATTCAAATTTAAGTTGAAAGATTGCTTAGTTTTTCCAAGTTTATTTTGAAGCGTTGCTTTATTTCACTGGGTACCGAAATCTTAGTACATGGAACCATAAAATGAGTACTAATTTGTTCTGACCCCAACATCTTGATTATTATATCTATGGGTCAATTGGGTCCTAAATTGAAGAACCGAAATTCGACTTTCTCCCAGGGACGTATGAAGGTAAATACCCTGAGCTAATCTTCTATATAATAAAAATGAAATGGTCAGTGTTCGTATCCGCATAACTCGAAAACGGCTGTATGTATTTGCGTCATCCCTTCAGCAGACATGTTCGTTTCCGACGGGTTCATATGATATTTCTTCATACGAAAATCATGAGCAAAGTTAAGTAAATCGTGAAAAACTAAAATTAAGTTATGTATGGAGAATTCGCAGGGGCAGTTCACAACGCGCATTTTCGCCTACTATGCAAGTCAACGTCTGCCGGGTCAACTAGTCTATATAATAAAAATGAAATGGTCTGTGTTCGTATCCGCATAACTCAAAAACGGCTGGATGGAAACTAAAAATTGAATAAAAATTCCTTCAGCAGTTACATTCGTTATAGTTTCCGACGGGTTTATATGATACTTCTTCAAGCAAAAATTATTAATAAAGTTGAGTAAATCGTGAAAAACTAAAATTAAGATTCGTATGAAAATTTCGCATGGGCACTGCAGAACGCGCGTTTTCGCCTACTATGCAGGACAACGTCTGCCGGGTCGACTAGTTAGATTATATTTTTCGACTTGGAAGTCGATAGGAACATTGTTTTAATTCGAAATTTAAAAAAAGATGGAAAATACTTTCTCGACATTTTCGGTAATGTTTGACGTACATAATTTTGTGCCATGAATCTCTAGTTATTTGAATTCTCGTTAAGCAGTGTATGATAAGCATCATATCCATTGACAATATCTATCTTATCGATCTTACGTCTCACGTGACTCGCTATACGCAACCGCGCCAAAGCGGCAAAATTTGAATTGAGCGTCAGTATGCCATGACTTACAAGACGTTTGCAAAGCAAAAAGTTTTCCCCCTGATTTAGTTACGGACGACAAGTAAGTACTATTTTGTCCCCGATAATCACCTACCATATTCGGCTAGTGCTTTTCCAATGGCACGAGTACACACAATAATGACTCATACGGGATTAGTGCCTGTGTGAGCGTGAAAGAGCAAGTACATTAAGCACTGCCTATCCCCCAGAAGTAATGCTGGGAGGCAGTTCCTGGGGGTACCAGGGTATTAGTAGAGAGGGTAACTCAAGTAACCTTCTGTTGCTTGGGTGGATTTAGTGGGTCCGGCGGGCTGGTCTTCTGCCTTCCGCGCCAACGCCACTCCCTGAGTGATAATTTCAGGTTTCTGTATGCAGATTTGCCTTCATCCCTCTATAAAAAAAACACACAATAATGAAGTGGTTTTATATTCTCAATGCATTGCATTGAAAAATGATTACGTTATTTGTAGTATTATTGCAAGACACATAAAATAAAACAAATACCGACAACTTGTTTGGTTAACATTGATTGAGCGCCCAACCCAACCATCGATTGTCAGATATTCTTACACTTCTGTAAGAATCTACCAAATGAAGAAAATGTAGAAAAAAAACAATCCCCAGAAACAAACCGCCGGCTTCATTGATGTAATCTTGTTCATTCAAATCCCAGAAAATATGATAACACCAAACGAATAGGCAAACAAGGCGACCACAATGGATGGAATTTAGAAACAAAACTTGAATGATTAGGAAAATTTATTCCTCCTCGAGGTTCATCCTTTGCGAAAGCCTCATGAAATGAAAAACAGAACACCAACCGGAAAAATAAGCCTTGTTAGGCTTGGTTTCTCAAAGTGAGCCTATCCCCGAATTGGGGGCTCGATCCACGGCTCAGCGCAATCGACACTGCCACAACCGTCGAGTGACAGGACGACGAAGACGACGTGCACGGACAGTAAATTATAGAAATTGACTCCATTTAGGGGAGGGTAGTGAATAATTCACCACTGGAACTTTTTCGATGTTTTTCAATATTTAAATTTATGTTTTTAACATAGTTTTCAATGTGTAGATGTTTATGCACATACGCGAAACTTTGACTTCTATGTCAAAACAATTAAAATTTTGTAACTTCCAACCTATGTAATATGAATGTACAACCCAGCTAAAAATCACCCATATCCCCAACATGTGCAACATTTTAGCAATTATAGCAAACTAAATGCGATGGTTAATCATTTACTTGCTTTTCAAATGTAATCAACTGAATTGGCTGCATTGTATGAATGGTTTTTCATTCAAATTAAATATTGCATATTTATTCACTCATTTAAAAGTTATAAAAAATTGGTTGTTGATCGAAAAGAAAAATTATAGCGAGTGAATGAATTTGGGCTGTTATTCGCCATTTTGTAAATTGCATTCAAGTTATGATCCACTTTATGTGTAAAGCCATTTGGGTGTATTATTATGGAAGCTTCTCCCCATATCTGTTTATTCCACCATGCTCCAGTTTTTTTTTTGCGCAAAACACCATCTGCAGCGGATCATAAGACCAACTTTGGAGGAAAGGCAAACGGCAAGCAACGAGAGATCTCCTCCACGTTTTGCGTCAAAGCTGACATTGTTGATTTATTTGATGAGAATATTTTGAGACAATAATTTATCACAATTGCGCCGATGACGGCTTCTGCCCCGGTGGTTTTACCTGCTGAGTGGAATAATTGAATCGGAATGGGAACGAATTTATCTTCGAGTGATTGGTGGGTTTGTCAACTTTCGTAAAGTTTTCCTGCTTAACGAAGGGGACAATTAAGTGAAAGTAGTGGGCACAAAATTTCAAATACTTTCGTTATTCGCTATTTCTTCTACAATTCATTATTCAGGTGAACACAGTATAATAAATGATTGAAAATTTAATTTCTGAAAATAATGCGTAAATCATGGTTTTCGGTGGTGGTTGGTTTCAAGAAGTTATGCATCCGTTCTGTTTATGATCTTAAGTTTGTGGGTGACCAGTAGAGTGATCCAAATTTTAACTTTTTCACTCACGTATGCGTGGTAGATATCATGGAACAAGTGTTCACCGTTCTCGGTTACGATAATTGGCGCAGTCGGTGAGAATTTTTGTGGTTGTTAGATGTAAATGGTGTTTGAAAGCAATGCCTAAACCTAAATTAGTATAATAAGAATAATAGAGTTCCAGTAGGCTCACCTTGACGCTCTAGCGGTGGGGAGTAGGCTGTGAATGACCGGAGGCCAAAAAAAATAATAATAAAACATTTTAAAAAAATCAAAATATTTCCGTAGGCTCATCGCAATTGCGGTGGTGAGTAGGCTGTGAATAATCCAAGACAACAACAGAAAAAGTTTCCAAAAGGAATTAAAAAAACAAAATGAAATAAGGAAAGTAGTTCCAGTAGGCTTATTATGACGCTGTTGCGGTTATGAATAGGCTGCGAATGATCCAAGGCCAAAAAAAAACAAAGGAAAATGAGATTTAAAAAAATGAAAATTGGTTTCATAATTGAATGCTATCGAACCTTGCAGCCTCACAAAGCCGGTGAAGCAATTATGATTCAATTTACTCAGTGATTGGGATTTGGATTGAATATGGGCTGAATTGGAATCGAATTTTAGCTGGATTTTTTCTGGACTATTATTGAATTTGGGTTGGAACTGAATTTGAATTGGATTTGGATTGGATTTGCATTGGATTTGGATTGGATTTGGATTGGATTTGGATTGGATTTGGATTGGATTTGGATTGGATTTGGATTGGATTTGGATTGGATTTGGATTGGATTTGGATTGGATTTGGATTGGTTTGGATTGGATTTGGATTGGTTTGGATTGGTTTGGATTGGTTTGGATTGGTTTGGATTGGTTTGGATTGGTTTGGATTGGATTTGGATTGGTTGGATTGGTTTGGTTGGTTTGGATTGGTTTGGATTGGTTTGGATTGGTTTGGATTGGTTTGGTTGGTTTGGTTGGTTTGGATTGGTTTGGATTGGTTTGGATTGGTTTGGTTGGTTTGGATTGGTTTGGATTGGTTTGGTTGGTTTGGATTGGTTTGGATTGGTTTGGATTGGTTTGGATTGGTTCGGTTGGTTTGGATTGGTTTGGATTGGTTTGGATTGGTTTGGATTGGTTTGGTTGGTTTGGTTTGGATTGGTTTGGATTGGATTGGTTTGGTTGGTTTGGATGGATTGGTTTGGATTGGTTTGGATTGGTTTGGATTGGTTTGGATTGGTTTGGTTGGTTTGGATTGGTTTGGATTGGTTTGGATTGGTTTGGTTGGTTTGGATTGGTTTGGATTGGTTTGGATTGGTTTGGATTGGTTTGGATTGGTTTGGATTGGTTGTGTTGGATTGGTTTGGATTGGTTTAGATTGGTTTGGATTGGATTGGTTTGGATTGGTTTGCGTTGGTTTGGATTGGTTTGGATTGGTTTGGATTGGATTGGATTGGTTTGGATTGGTTTGGTTGGTTTGGATTGGATTGGTTTGGATTGGTTTGGTTGGTTTGGATTGGTTTGCGTTGGTTTGGGTTGGTTTGGATTGGTTTGGATTGGTTGGATTGGTTTGGTTGGTTTGGATTGGTTTGGATTGGTTTGGATTGGTTTGGTTGGTTTGGATTGGTTTGGTTGGTTTGGATTGGTTTGGATTGGTTGGTTTGGATTGGTTTGGATTGGTTTGGTTGGTTTGGATTGGTTTGGTTGGTTTGGTTGGTTTGGATTGGTTTGGATTGGTTTGGATTGGTTTGGATTGGTTTGGTTGGTTTGGATTGGTTTGGATTGGTTTGGTTGGTTTGGATTGGTTTGGATTGGTTTGGATTGGTTTGGATTGGTTTGGTTGGTTTGGATTGGTTTGGATTGGATTTGGATTGGTTTGGATTGGTTTGGTTGGTTTGGATTGGTTTGGATTGGTTTGGATTGGATTTGGATTGGTTTGGTTGGTTTGGATTGGTTTGGATTGGTTGGATTGGATTTGGATTGGTTGGATTGGTTTGGATTGGTTTGGATTGGTTTGGATTGGTTGGATTGGTTTGGATTGGTTTGGATTGGATTGGATTGGATTGGGATTGGTTTGGATTGGTTTGGATTGGTTTGGATTGGTTTGGATTGGTTTGGTTTGGATTGGTTTGGATTGGGTTGGTTTGGATTGGTTTGGATTGGTTTGGATTGGTTTGGATTGGTTTGGATTGGTTTGGATTGGTTTGGTTGGTTTGGATTGGTTTGGTTTGGTTTGGATTGGTTTGGTTTGGGATTGGATTGGTTTGGGTTGGATTGGTTTGGATTGGTTTGGTTGGTTTGGATTGGTTTGGATTGGTTTGGATTGGTTTGGATTGGTTTGGATTGGTTTGGATTGGTTTGGATTGGTTCGGATTGGTTTGGATTGGTTTGGATTGGTTTGGATTGGTTTGGATTGGATTTGGATTGGTTTGGATTGGTTTGGATTGGTTTGGATTGGTTTGGATTGGTTTGGATTGGATTTGGATTGGTTTGGATTGGTTTGGTTGGTTTGGATTGGTTGGATTGGTTGGATTGGTTGGATTGGTTTGGATTGGTTTGGATTGGTTTGGATTGGTTGGATTGGTTGTGTTGGTTTGGATTGGTTCAGTTGGTTTGGTTGGTTGGATTGGATTTGGATTGGATTTGGATTGGATTTGGATTGGATTTGGATTGGATTTGGATTGGATTTAGATAAAAATTGAATTGGGTTTGAATTGGATTCAGATTGAATATGGATTCGATATAAATTGGAATTGGATTACGTTTGAATTGGATTCTGATTGGATTTGAATTGAATTTCAATTGGATTTGGATTGCGTTTGAATTGAATTTGAATTAGATTCTGTTTGGATATGGATTGAATTTCAATTGGATTTGGTTTACATTTGGATTGAATTTGGATAATTTTTGGATTGGATTTTGATTGGAATTGAATTTGTATTGGACTTTAATTGGATTCGATTTGCATGTGGATTGGTTTTTTTTATATACATTGGATATAGATTGCATTTGAATTTGATTTGGATAAGATTTGTATTGGATTTGGATTGAATTTTAATTATATTTGGATATTATTTAAACTGGATTTGGCCTTAGATTAATAATACATTAATTATCTAAGCTTCTACGCAACGAGGGCTGCACCAATTGTGTGGAAATTAGTATAGGATTTACAATTTATTTTTTTACAATTTTACAATTTCATAGGGTCCATAGGTTGGGTTGATTTGAAAAAAATATCATGCCCTATTCTTATGTTTTTCTTCACTGTAACTAGTTAGGCATCGTCAATTCCATTCCTAACTAAGTGTAGTTTTCTTCGGTAGCATCGTTTTCTGGAGTGGTAAAATCGTCATTATGGCGATCATCATAATCAACCCCGACAACATAAAGCTTTTCCCGCTTGTTTGCGGCGACTTTGGCTGCACCACCATACTCAAAAGCATCGCTCTGCTCCTCCGGGCGGACTCTTGACGCGGAGTGGCACGGACAGGACGATGATGCTTCAGTTCGAATGGCTTTGCGGCGTTTCTGTAGCATGTTTTAAGATGCTGCTGCTGCTGCTTCGTTTCATAGCTTGCAGAAGTTTGTTATGATTCACGGACATCTGAAGGGGGACCGTCTCCACATCATGAACGCGTACTGCTATTATATGTTTATTATGAATAAGGATTCAATAAGATAAAGTGCTGATGTGATGTGAATATTTTAAGACTTGATACATTTTGATAGTGAGACGAAGAAAAGAGCAAGTGGTGGACAAAATTGAACGATAGCGATGAATATATTGTTTCCTTTCCTCCTACAGCAAAATTGTGCTGTTACCAAATTAAACTTTGACAATCCTCACACGTATTACCTACTTCAATTTATTATAAACTAGCAACTCGGCAAACTTTGCCTCGCCAAAAAATCATCAACATTCTGATATAATATTCTCCAATAATTATATATATAATATATTCCAATTTCACCATATCACTATTTTCCTCGTAAATAGAAGAAAAGGAATATAAATCAGCAAAAATTGGGTTGTCTATTTTTGAGTGATGCGCGGTCGTACAAATGCCAACTCCACCATGCTAAGCAATATTAAAAAAATAGTTTTAGTCTAGTATTCTCTAAATTTTGACTAGTTTCCCATGCGTTACTAACCCAATGTTCACCAAAATTTCCAACCCGAGCGCATTCTTCAAAATGTCTCGAAAGATGCTACAATGCCACTGACACTGATATTGTTGCTGCTCCGGCACGGACTGCGTCGGTACCCTCCTCCTCGGAGGCTATCCCGAAATAAAGAATAAGATATTCGCGTGTGTAATAAAACTTGACGGAAATCACTGCGTTGTTTGCGAATTCGCGACCGGAATTGCAAATACACTGTGGACCAGAAGCATTCGCGTGTTAGCAGGGGCCAACATTGCCGTTATGTATGCGCATCACCACCGAGTCCTGCAGTCTGGGTTCGAGCCGAGTGCGAGGAGAGGGAAAGTGTGCCGGAGAACGTGCCTGACGCTAACGGCCGCATCCGAAGCGGCGCAGTCCCAAACTCTGCCCTGCTGGCCGGGAAAGCGGAAGAAACTTGTTTGTAGACATTCACGATCGACGACGGAACGTCCGAGGACTCAGATGTGGAGCAGTGCGGAAAAATCTTGCAGGAAAAGGACGCGAGGGGTCGGGGATTTAACGGCGTGAATGTTAACGACTTTCGGCATATGCGTTTTTCTTGGCCTGTGCGATGCGGAACTCGATGGTTCGCCCGTAAGAATTTCTTCCGCCAACCGGCTGCTCGGTCGGTACGCCGACAAGGAGCGGTCTTTTGTGTGTCTTTCTGAGATTGCTTTTTTATGTGGTAACGTCTCACGCATACAATTAGCTTTTTCGTTTTCGGTAGCATTAGCATAATGATTATAATTCAATTTTAAGCTAATCTGCGGATGAAATCTGCATAATAAATGTAATGTATACGGCTGACAAGAAGCACATTGTATGGAAGCGAGAATAGAGAGCATATTCGGCGCTAAAATTGTGCGATAGATGGTAGAATACATATGCAGTAAACAAATCTAAAGTGATAGGTTACAAAAAAAAAGAGTTTACTCGACCAATAAATGCACAATGGAAAAACCGATTTCAAAGGTGGAAAAAATTGAATCACTGCGTCTATTTCATTGAACTTATGTAGTATACTCGCCCATCTACGACAAGAGAATTGGAATATGGTGAGAGCAGTGCTGTAGTTGTGAACTAAAAGCTAGTTAGTCGGCAAAAATTAGGGGCGTTACCACACATAGGCAATAAAGGGGGCGCACACTAAAAAATAACTCAAATACAGGAAAAATTTAAAATGGTTTTCGGACTCCGCAGAAAGTGAGAACGTCATAAAGCGCTTTCCATGACCAAAATGAAATCTACAACCACAAATCATAAATAAAGACCCAGGTACTGAAACATTGAGCAATACATCAGAGGGTGGGTTGGGGATGTTTTGTAATTGCCATATTCCTAGGTGCAGGGTGCAGGGGGATTTTGTAATGTGAAAGCGAAGGCTGGCAGTCGGACATTCTACTCTTTTAGTAGAGCCGGGTGACCCTGACTTGAATCGGCGAGTGGGCTAATGACTAGCCTGTCTTCCGCCCGTCCGTGTCGAGCCTTGTAGCACGCTGTCTAATCCTGGCACCAAGCTTTTCCTGCGGGGTGGGAGTAGGCTCAGATGCCGTTTCCAAACTTGCACTGATCTGGATCTGAACATGTAAGTGTAAACCAATGCATGAATACCTTGCATACCGATAGGTATGCAAAGATAACCATGGGATCTTTGAGGGCGACTACTCCAGTAGGATTCGACGACAGCCACATGGGGGGCCTAAGAATAATGAGTGATTAAAAAATTAATAATTTATTAATAGCCCCAGAGTTTCCCGGCACGCTCCGCAAGTGACTACGGGATGCGGGTGGTCGCCGAGCATCTCGATAATATCATCGAGTTCGCGAGTGCAAGGCAGAACATCAGTAAGGAACTGCAGCAGAACCTTCGGATGCTTCGCCCGAGTTGCAAGACAATAACAGGACGCGTTTATCAGGGTGGTGGGAGGATAGAAGGCCGACAAAGGTGACCAAACTGATGCTTTCTGCTTCCTAGGAAGAGCGACTATGGTCCAAAAGGCGATTGATTTCGCCCTGACGGCCTCATTCATTGGCCGGCCCGAAACAGCAAGGGCAGCAATCCGGCGAAGGCTCTCAGAGCAAAGCCAAACGACGTGCGACCATAAAGGCAAAACGTTGTCTGGACGGAACAGATTGGGATACATAGGGCATCGACCCAAGAAGGCGACTTCTCGGCCCAAAAAAGGCGAAAGGCGCCTACCAGACGCAAGTCACCGGGCCAGAAGAGGGTACCAGCCGGCCGGTGCCATCGGCACAAGAGACCGAAAATCCATGGCAGCTGGTCAGTAGGGCAAAGTGAAAGTCGAGCGTATCTCGACCTGCAAGAAAGCAAAGGATAAAGACGAGGCCTTGTTGGTGAAAGCAGATAAGGAAAAGTACACCGAAGTCCTTAACCTTTCCGTCCCCAACGTCTGTTTTTAAGGGCTTTCAAAAATCCAAACTGCTTTAAAAACCGCATTTCTTGACTGATTCTTTCGCAACAAGTTGCATTCTATCCGGAAGGATCCCAATTTTTAATTTATTTTAGTTTCGAGGCTATCCATAGTACGATTCCAGAATTATTCCAGATTCCGTTGGGGTCAGTTGTCCCCGGAATAAGTGGCCATTTACAATTTTAGGTCAAAACAGGTCGTGCGACACCTCAATTTTTTTACAAAGATTTTACAAAGCAATGATGAGAATGATATTTTTAGGATTGCTGGTCCACTCGGATCCATTCCGGCCACAATCCGGAGGACCTACGGAACGGCTATTTTCTAAATTGATTCAAAATAGGTCGTGCGACACCTCAAACTTCATGATTCAATAAAGCAATGATGAGAATGGTATTTTTGGGGTTCCCGGCCCACTCGGATTCAATCCGGCCACATCGGTCACAATCCGGGGACCAACGGAATGGCCATTTTCTAAATTTATTCAAAATAGGGCGTGCGACACCTCAAACTTCACGATTTTACAAAGCAATGATGAAAATGATATTTTTAGGGCTCCCGGCCCACTCGAATCCATTCCGGCCACAATCCGGAGGACCTACGGAATGGCCATTTTTTAAATTGATGCAAAATAGGTCGTGCGACACCTCAAACTTCATGATTTTACAAAGCAATGTTGGGAATGAAATTTTTGGGTTCCTGGCCCACTCGGATTCAATCCGGCCACATCGGTCACAATCCGGGGACCAACGGAATGGCCATTTTCTAAATTGATTCAAAATAGGTCGTGCGACACCTCGAACTTCATGATTTTACAAAGCAATGATGAAAATGATATTTTTAGGGTTCCTGGCCCACTCGAATCCATTCCGGCCACAATCCGGAAGACCTACGGAATGGCCATTTTCTGAATTGATTCAAAATAGGTCGTGCGACACCTCAAACTTCATGATTTTACAAAGCAATGATGGGAATGATATTTTCAGGGTTCCTGGCCCACTCGGATTCGATCCGACCACATCGGTCACAATCCAGGGATCCAGGAATTCCACCAAAAATTTATACAGAAATTATACCGTAAATGAAATCAACAATGGAATTTTCGAAGGAATTCCTAAATTAATTCCCAAAGAAATCCTGATAGAATTCCGGTGGAAACTTCAAGATTTCCACTGGGACATCCTCCAGGAGTTTTTCTGAAAATTCCTCCTGGAATTCCACCGGCAGTTCCTCAAAGAGTTCCTGCAGGATTTTCTCCGAGAATTATTCCGGTAGTTCTATCGGCAGATCCTACGGGGGTTCCTCTTCCGGGAATTTCTCCAGAATTTCCTCCGGGAATTCATTCAAGCTTTCTTTATGGAATTCATTTAGGCTTCTTCAGGAATTTATATAGAAAATCCTCCAGAAGCTCCACCGAGAATTTCTCTGGGAGCTCCTGAAGGTAATCTCCGGGAGGTCCTCTGATGATGATGATGATCCAGCTCAGCTACATACCCCTAGAAAGGTTTCAGCTAGACGAGATTTGTGTATAAGATGAATTATCCAAGATTTTTTTCGAGCATTCTTCTGGTAGTTTCACTGGCAGTTCCTTCGGGGGTTCATTTGAAAATTCTCCCGGGAGTTTTTTCAGAAATTCCTCCGGAAGTTATTTCAAGAATGCCTTCGGGAGTTCCACCAGTAGCACTTCCAGGAAATCATGCAGGCTTTTTTCAGTAAATCATTTAGTCCTTCTTCAGAAATTTAGTTGGAAATTCCTCCCAAAGTTCTTCCAATAGTTTCTCTGGGAGTCCCTCTAGGAGTTCTGCTAGGAGTTCCTCCTGAAATTCCTCCGGGAACTCTTTCGGCAGTTACTACGAGAATTCCTTCAGGAGATCTACCAGCAGTTTCTATGAGCATTCCTCCGAAAATTTCTACGGTAGTTCCCCAAAGTGTTCCTCTAAGAAGGAACTCCTGGAGTAATTTCCGGAGGGGCTCCTGGAGGAATTTCTGGAGGAATTTCCGAAGAAATTATCAGAGGATTTTTCGGAGAAACTTCCGGTGGAACTTCTGGAGGAATTTCTTAAAGAACTACAGGAAAAATTTCTAGAGTAACTCTCGTAAGAACTCTTGGATGAACTCCCAAATGAACTTCCGTAAGAATTCCAGGAGGAACTCCTGGAAGAGTTCTCAAAAGATCTCCCAGAGCAACTCCCAGAGAAATTCTCCGAATGAATTCCCAGAGGAGCTACTGCTGAAACTCCCGGAGAAATTTTCAGAGGAACAGTCGTTGGAATACCCGGAGCTGAATTTCTAGAGGAGCTTCCGAAATCTCATTTTCCGTGAAATTCCTGCCATATATCCTCCTGGATTTCCCTGTGAAGTTCTTGGAGGGATTCACAGAGGAACTCTTGGAAAATCTCCTGGAGGAGGTCCCACAAGCACTTCCGGAAGAATTCTCTCAAGGAAGTCCTGATCTAATTCTTGGAGAAGTTTATGAAGGAATTCCTGGATAAATATCTGAAGGAATTCCCGGAAAAATACCAGGAGAAATTATTGCAGAAATTCCCAATGAAAATGAAATGCTGAAGAAATTAGAAGAAGGGAAGAATTCCCAGAGATAGTTCTGAAGGAATACTTGGAAGAACTCTTGAAAGATATCTTGGAGGAACTCTCAAATTAATATCCGAATGAAATTTTGGAGTGAATTTCTAGTGAAAAATTTCGGGAGAAATTCCTGAAGGAATTCCTGGAGAAGTACCTGAAGCAATTCCCGGGAAAATACTTGAAAGAATTTCCGAGGAAATATATGGACGAATTCCTGGATAAATTTCAAAAGAAATTTTTAGATGAATTCTTGAAGGATATTATGAAGTAATAGCGAAAAGAATTCCAGAATGAAATCCTAGAGCATATCGCTATTAAATTTATGGAGGTATTACCGGAAAAACTCCTGAAAATTATCCTGGAGGAATAACAGGAAGAGTTCCTGGAGGAATTCCCGGAAAAGTTCCTAGAAGAATTTCCGAAGGAATTTCTTATAGATTTACAAGCGAAATTGTGGAGTGAAATCGGAGGATTTCCGTCATAAATTTCTGAAGAAACTTCTAGCGGAATTTTGGAAGGAAATTCCGTTTGTATTCTTGAAGGAACTCTCGAATGTATTCCTGAAGGAAATACCGGAGTTTTTTTCTGGAAGAATAGCCAAAGAAATGTCTAGAAGGAAAAATTGGAGAAGAAAAGAAATCTTCAAGGAATTTCCTCATGAATTTTCTAAAAAACAAATCTAGTGAGGGGTTTCTAGATAAGGAGAAATTACAATTACATGAGAAAGATTTTCAAACGATTTTCAGAGGGATTTGTGGATTACTTTCCGGAGGAATTTAGAAGTTCCCAGGGGAGCTTCTAGAAGGATTTCATAGAGAATTCTTGAGCCCGAAACTTTTCGAGTTGTTTTGCCCCAAACTGCACACTCTGGCTACGCCCTTGTATCATTCCCATCATTGCTTTGTAAAATCATAAAGTTTGAGATGTCACATGACCTATTTTGAATTAATTTAGAAAAAGGCCATCCCGTAGGTCCCCGGATTGTGACCGATGTGGCCAGATTGAATCCGAGTGGGCCAGGAACCCTAAAAACATCATTCTCATTATTGCTTTGTGAAATCATGAAGTTTGAGGTGTCGCACGACCTATTTTGAATCAATTTAGAAAATGGTTATTCCGTAGGTCCTCCGGATTGTGGCCGGAATATATCCGAGTGGGCCAGGAACTCTAAAAATATCATTCTCATCATTGCTTTGTAAAATCATGAAGTTTGAGGTGTCGCACGACCTATTTTGAATCAATTTGGCCATTCCGTTGGTCACCGGATTGTGACCGATGTGGCCAGATTGAGTCCAAGTGGGCCAGGAACCCTCAAAATATCATTCGCATCATTGCTTTGTGAAATCATGAAGTTTGAGGTGTCGCACGACCTGTTTTGACTTAAAATTGTAAATGGCCACTTATTCTGGGGACAACTGACCCCAACGGAATCTGGAATAATTCTGGAACCGTACCGTGGACAGCCTCGAAACTAGTATAAATCAAAAATTGGGATCCATCCGGATGGAATGCCACTTGTTGCGAAAGAATCGGTCAAGAAATGCAATTTTTGCAGCAGTTTAGATTTTTGAAAGCCCTTAAAAACAGACGTTCGGGACGGAAAGGTTAAATCGATGTGGGCGGCAGAAAAGCTTTCGGTGCTAGGTCAGGACGTGCGAAGCGTCAGACGTACCAAGATCGGTGAAATGATCTTGATTCTGAAACGCGGAGCGCAAGCTAGTGGAACGGACTATAGGAAGTTGGCCCAAGAGATCTTGGGTGACGACGTCAATGTGAGGTCGTTGGGGGCGGAAGTGACCCTCCAGTTCAAGTAACTGGACGAGGTTACGAACGCGGATGACGTCGTCTCTGCCATCAGAGAGCAGTGCGGCACAGATGTTGAGAAGACCTCTATACGCCTAAGAGACGGTACCTTTGGCACGCAGGTAGCCTACCTTAGATCACTCACGGAAGCCAAAAAAAGTCATAGAGAATGGAAGTTGAAGATCAGCTGGTCAGTATGCCCAGTAAGCAAACTCCAGCCGCCATCAGTGAACAAGTGCTATTCGTGCTTAGAGTCGGGGCACAAGTCCTACGACTGTATGGACCCAGACCGTAGTAAGCTGTGTCAATGTGTCATCGTGCGTTGTGGTGAGGAAGAGCACAAGGCGCAGGAATGCGATAAGGCACCAAAGTGCCTCATCTGCGCCAACAAAAAGCAAGCATGTAACCACGTTTTGGGTGGACCTTCGTGTCCTATCGGAGAGACAAACAAGAAGAAGCCGTGCTAGTAACACAATTGAATTTTAACCACTGTACATCTGTTTAGCAGCTGCTGTGGCAGTCGTCCTCCTATTCGACCCGTACAACGTTCCTGTCGTCAATTAGGTGACTAACGGATCTAGGATGGCGGCTATTTGCACAACGGGACGGTATCTGCTCCAAGAGATGGTACATTCTTCCGCTGAGGGTGTCGTGATGGCCAAGATCAACGGTGCTTACCCATACGCTTAAACCTGGTTTAAGCACTAAGCGGAGGGGAAGAAATCGGCCCTAAGACTCATTGGCCAATATGTAATAGCTTCTGGGTGATCTGCGAAAGTTACATCTGTTCAGGGCCAATCCCAGACCGTTTGGAAATGGCCATATTTCTGCGTATACCTTACGGATTTTCGATCAGCCAGCATTGGTCATCATACTAGCAGACAAGAAAGACAAGCAGAAGAAAAAATGTATTAACATACCCTCGAAAAACCCGGAACATCTCCGGTGGCCAAGGACCAATCTGAGGTTTTGGATGGAAACAAAATACTAGAAAAGTTTCCAATCCGCCAGTGTATTGATCGCGTATGCTGCCACAAGAATTAAATCCCCGTAGACTTCTAAGGTCATAGGCGAAGCCGACGATCTTGACATCAGAAGGGAACTTTAGTTTCAGAAGTCCGCCGTACATAATATTCCATAATACCGGGTCCAATAATGAGCCTTGCGGTACTACTGCATTAATTGGAACACTTCTTTGACTGGCATCGGTGTCGTATAATAGTATACGGTTCTGAAAATAGCTTAGAATATATATAATACCTCGCCTTTTACATTGGATCGCTATCTCAGCGGTCTTTACTACGCTGTCAACGTCAAACGTGGACTTATCCTTACGAAACCCGAACTGATTGCTTGCGAGGCCGCCCATACCCTCTGAGTATGGGGTCAGCCTTTTGAGGATGATCCTCTCCAGCAACTTGCCCGTCATGTTAATTAGACGGTTTCCCGGCTTTCGGTAACAGAACCAACTTCTGCCTTTTCCATCTATCGGGAAAACTACTACAGTCATGAAGACATCTCTGCATAGATGTTCGCAATGATTCCTGCCTTGAGAAGGGTGTTCGGAACTCCATAAGGCCCTGGAGCCACCATTTTGGCCTACACGCATAGCATAGCATAGCATAGCATATGTGATTGTACAAATCGTGGGTGGCTATACAATGCTCAATTGAGCAATCTACTGTATATTGTCGCAAATTGGTACTTGGGATTAGTACCTTTTCCTATACAGTAGCAGTTGTATACCTGGCCACGTCCTTACAATCACGGAAGGAAGGGAAGGAATGTTAGTTCAACATCTACTAGTGAAGATGCAGGGAACCCATACTACCTTCATAGATGTCTCGGGAAGGAAAATTTGTGTTAGTGGGAAAGGTGAATAATAGGGAGCTCTATTCGACAATATAGAGCGTTTGTCAATAACAGTATATGCTGTAAAAATAATAAAATGTATTCATCAATTTACTTACGAACCGTCCTAAGAAAAAACAAAACAAAACACAAAATTTCGGCAAATCGCGCGATCGTTCTACCGTCCGAAACAAGAGCCAACTCGCACTGAACTAATTAACTTTAATACCGGCCGCGCAATGCAAAACACAAAATTTCGGCAAATCGCGCGATCGTTCTAGCCACCATTTTGGCCTACACGCACCCGAATACTAGAATAGAACGACTAACTCATGTCAAAGACTTGGGCGTAATTTTGGATTTCAAGGCAAGGCTTCCAAAACCCTGGGCTTTATCTTTCTTTGGCCAAAGAATTTTCTGACATTTACTGTCTGAAGCATCTGTTTTGCTCACTGGTGCGGTCTATACTGGACTATTGCTGGAGAGGTCCATTACGCCAGTCAAGTTATAATATCTGCTATCGGCTTATCGATCTGGAGCTGCTAAGGAATCGCCGTAACATTGCTTGGGCCGTACTGGTTACAGTTGTTTCGCAAGGCCGAATAGTTGTAGCGATATTTTGGAGCAAAATATATCAACGTACAGCCGAGGGCACTTCCAAATAACGCTATGCTAAGAAGGCCATTTCGTCGGACTAACTACAGTATGAACGGTAGTATTGAAGGATTACAGCGGTTATTCATTATACCCGGTAAAAATCGTTTACTCATTAATGGGTACTTTTTGTCTGCTATCTCTTTCTCTCTGCTGAAAAATTTACCCATTTTGGGAGAATAAGTGGATTTACTCATTTAAATTAGTAGATCCACTTATTCTCCCAAAATAGTAAATTTTTCAACGAGGGAAAGAGATCGCAAAGAAAAAGTATCCATTAATGAGTAAACGTGTTTCTCAATGTACGGTATCAACAATCTTCGACTTCAACTTGCCTTATCAGACGCTGCGTCGGAGATTCAAAGAATTTTTCTCATCGCGTCAGGTCATGTTTGAACTCAAATTTTTACTGCAGGCGCCTCCATGCTGGTCACGTTTGGACTCCAATTTGCACTTCAGACGCATCAATGCTGTTTGATAAGTACTTGATCCAATATGAACGCCTCGACAGGTCAAGTTTGGACTCAAATTTTCACTGCAGGCGCCTCTATGCTGTTTGATAAATACTTGATCCACTATGAACGCCTCGACAGGTCACGTTTGGACATATTTTCACTGCAGGTGCCTTCGTGCTGATTGATAAATACTTGTATAAACGCCTCGACAGGTTATGTTCGAGCTCAAATGTGCACTATGAACGCTTTTTTGATGCGCTGGTATTCAAATATGATTTTTTCATCAAATTCTGTATGTAAACAATTCGTTCATTTGGAATCATCTATAATTTTAATATTCCTCTTTGTGGATCACATCATATCCGGCAACGGAAAGTGTTTCACATCGTCTTGCATAAATTAAGTAAGCTAATGTTACAATATACATGTTACACTGCTCTAGTATTTTAAGAAAATTTAAATTATAATTTTGAAAATAAAAATTAACTCGAAGCAAAATATAAAGCTTGTTAGTCGCCGACTAACCCCGACCCCCCGCAACTACAGCGCTGGGTGAGAGAATTCCATTTATATAATTGTTATTTACATTATCAACTAATGATTATATCTACATAAAATAATCATCAGGGCACCCGATTTAAGCGATTTGGATAGGAAGAGTTTGTTCGCCAAATTCCTATTGTTAACATTTCGTGAATAAAGGGCGGGCTCTTCTCCTCATTTATTGGGTTAATCTGGGAAATGAGGTCTAGACTATATTATTGTGTTTACGAAGGAGATTCTCTATTCATCTCGTGGATTCGCATAAGTGTAGACCTCAAAAACCGTTTCAGGAATGTTCGAATAAAACCAAGAAACTACGTGTTGAAGACCTTATCAATAAAAATGAACCTAAGGAGCTAGCATTTGCGGCCAATATACCAAGTAGTTCAAGCGCAAATCATGAAAAGGTAATGACAGCGTTGTACATTGACCTGAGTGTATCCGACAGAAAGTACAATCTGCTGCAAAGTACTTTAAACGAGGTGCATGCAAATCTGCTTCCTAGCCTTTACGCGTTGAAAAAGAAAAAGGAAAAAAATCATTCCTGAACAGGTTTCCGCGTCTGAAACGTCCGCTGAGGTTAATTTGCAAGATCTGATGAATTGTACCTCGCTAAGCATTATGCAAAAATTTTCGGTAGAGAGCTCAAGGAATAAAAATAGAGTTTTGATGGACGCATAGGACATAGCACTTTCTTCTTCTTCTTATTGGCATTACATCCCCACACTGGGACAGAGCCACCTCGCAGCTTAGTGTTCATTAAGCACTTCCACAGTTATTAACTGCGAGGTTTCTAAGCCAGGTTACCATTTTTGTTTTCGTATATCATGAGGCTAACACGATGATACTTTTATGCCTAGAGAAGTCGAAACAATTTCCAATCCGAAAATTGCCTAGACCGGCACCGGAAATCGAACCCAGCCACCCTCAGCATGGTCTTGCTTTGTAGCCGCGCGTCTTACCACACGGCTAAGGAGGGCCTCTAATATTGAACAGATATTGATACTATTAAAAAAAATCACATTAAAAATTGATTTTTAAGGCTTTTAGGATCGAAAAGCGAACAATTTTACTAAATGTGCATTTTGCATATTGGTGCTAGTAGTTTGTGTAGAAATATGATGTTCTGGGTTCAAGTCAAGATTGGACCATCGTTCTTATTAACAGTGTGTATGTCGTCAGATATCTTAATCGTGAGTAAAGATTTTTGTCTATTATAGTTTTCTTATCCTTAGAAACATTCGTTTCATAATAATGATCTTATTAGTTGACGAAATTCTGTCCCATTCTCATCCCTTTCTGGACCATCGTCCCCCCGATGACGGTAAATAAATTTTAGTTTTGCTTTGTATTGTTCTCGAGGCTATGGTTTTTCTATTTTCACAATATAAGTTATTTCGACCTTTTCTCCATTCGACGTTTTGTCCATTTGACATTTTGTTCCTCGGCTTTTTGTCTTTCGACTTTTTGTGACCTGCTCGGCCAAATTATAAATTCAGCCAAATAATCTGTTCGGCTAAATTTCTGTTCGGCCAACTGCCCTATTCGACGAAATGTCCTATTCGACCAAATGTCCTATTCGATCAAATGTCTTATTCGGCCAAATGTCCTATTCAGCCAAATGTCCTATTGAGCCAAATATTTTATTCGGCCAAATATCCCATTCGGCCAAATGCCCTATTCGGTAGACCTGTGTGCCAATTGAAATTTTACCGGAGGTGGCGTTACAACGTTGGTATTCGGCGGCGGCAGCGTGGCGACTTGAGGCGGCGTGAACTAAATTTGAGCGTCAGAAATTTTCCGGAATTTCTGCGGAAGCTCCCTAACGAATTGCTTAGAAAGTTGATCCACGAGCTCGTTGAGAAGTTCATCAAGAAATAACTTTGGACAGTCCTCCAGATATTCCTCAGGAAGTTCCTTCAGGAATTCCTCCGAAAGAATCTTCCGGAATTCCTTCAAAAGTTTCTCCAGTAGTTCCTTCTGAAGTTCCTCCAGGAATTCCTCCGGAAGTTCCTCCAAGAATTCCTCCGGAAGTTCCTCCAGGAATTCCTCCGGAAGTTCCTCCAGGAATTTCTCCGGAAGTTCCTCCAAGAATTTCTCCGGAAGTTCCTCCAAGAATTCCTCCGGAAGTTCCTCCAGGAATTCCTCCGGAAATTCCTCCAGAAATTCCTCCGGAAGTTCCTCCAGGAATTCCTCCGGAAGTTCCTCCAGGAATTCCTCCGGAAGTTCCTCCGGAAGTTCCTCCAGGAATTCCTCCGGAAGTTCCTCCAGGAATTCCTCCGGAAGTTCCTCCAGGAATTCCTCCGGAAGTTCCTCCAGGAATTCCTCCGAAGTTCCTCCAGGAATTCCTCCGGAAGTTCCTCCAGGAATTCCTCCGGAAGTTCCTCCAGGAATTCCTCCGGAAGTTCCTCCAGGAATTCCTCCGGAAGTTCCTCCAGGAATTCCTCCGGAAGTTCCTCCAGGAATTCCTCCGGAAGTTCCTCCAGGAATTCCTCCGGAAGTTCCTCCAGGAATTCCTCCGGAAGTTCCTCCAGGAATTCCTCCGGAAGTTCCTCCAGGAATTCCTCGGAAGTTCCTCCAGGAATTCCTCCGGAAGTTCCTCCAGGAATTCCTCCGGAAGTTCCTCCAGGAATTCCTCCGGAAGTTCCTCCAGGAATTCCTCCGGAAGTTCCTCCAGGAATTCCTCCGGAAGTTCCTCCAGGAATTCCTCCGGAAGTTCCTCCAGGAATTCCTCGGAAGTTCCTCCAAGAATTCCTCCGGAAATTCCTCCAGGAATTCCTCCGAAGTTCCTCCAGGAATTCCTCCGGAAGTTCCTCCAGGAATTCCTCCGGAAGTTCCTCCAGGAATTCCTCCGGAAGTTCCTCCAGGAATTCCTCCGGAAGTTCCTCCAGGAATTCCTCCGGAAGTTCCTCCAGGAATTCCTCCGGAAGTTCCTCCAGGAATTCCTCCAGAAGTTCCTCCAGGAATTCCTCCGGAAGTTCCTCCAGGAATTCCTCCGGAAGTTCCTCCAGGAATTCCTCGGAGGTTCCTCTGGGAGTTCCTTCGGAAGTTCCTCCAGGAATTCCTCCGAAAGTTCCTCCAGGAATTCCTCCGGAAATTCCTCCAGGAATTCCTCCGGAAGTTCCTCCAGGAATTCCTCCGGAAGTTCCTCCAGGAATTCCTCCGGAAGTTCCTCCAGGAATTCCTCCGGAAGTTCCTCCAGGAATTCCTCCGGAAGTTCCTCCAGGAATTCCTCCGAAAGTTCCTCCAGGAATTCCTCCGAAAGTTCCTCCAGAAATTCCTCCGGAAGTTCCTCTAGGAATTCCTCCGGAAGTTCCTCCAGGAATTCCTCCGGAAGTTCCTCCAGGAATTCCTCCGGAAGTTCCTCCAGGAATTCCTCCGGAAGTTCCTCCAGGAATTCCTCCGGAAGTTCCTCCAGGAATTCCTCCGGAAGTTCCTCCAGGAATTCCTCCAGAAGTTCCTCCAGGAATTCCTCCGGAAGTTCCTCCAGGAATTCCTCCGGAAGTTTCTCCAGGAATTCCTCCGGAAGTTCCTCCAGGAATTCCTCCGGAAGTTCCTCCAGGAATTCCTCCGGAAGTTCCTCCAGGAATTCCTCCGTAAGTTCCTCCAGGAATTCCTCCGGAAGTTCCTCCAGCAATTCCTCCGGAAGTTCCTCCAGGAATTCCTCCGGAAGTTCCTCCAGGAATTTCTCCGGAAGTTCCTCCAAGAATTCCTCCGGAAGTTCCTCCAGGAATTCCTCCGGAAATTCCTCCAGAAATTCCTCCGGAAGTTCCTCCAGGAATTCCTCCGGAAGTTCCTCCAGGAATTCCTCCGGAAGTTCCTCCAGGAATTCCTCCGGAAGTTCCTCCAGGAATTGCTCCGGAAGTTCCTCCAGGAATTCCTCCGGAAGTTCCTCCAGGATTTCCTCCGGAAGTTCCTCCAGAAATTACTCCGGAAGTTTCTCCAGGAATTCCTCCGGAAGTTCTTCCAGGAATTTCTTCGTAAGTTCCTCCAGGAATTCCTCCGTAGGATCCTCCAGGAATTCCTCCGTAGGATCCTATAGAAATTCCTCCGGAAGTTCCTCCAGGAATTCTTGCGTAAGTTCCTCCGCACGTTCCTCCAGGAATTCCTTCGTAAGTTCCTCCAGGAATTCCTCCGGAAGTTCCTCCAGGAATTCCTCCGTAGGTTGCTCTAGGTATTCTTGCGTAAGTTCCTCCAGGAATTCCTCAGGAAGTTCCACCAAGAATTTCTTCGGAAGTTCCTTCGGGAATTCCTCCGGAAGTTCCTCCAGGAATTCCTCCGGAAGTTCCTCCAGGAATTCCTCCGGAAGTTCCTCCAGGAATTCCTTTGGAAGTTCCTCCAGGAATTCTTCCGGAAGTTCCTCCAGGAATTCCTCCAGAAGTTCCTCAAAGAATTCCTGTGTAAGTTTCTCCATGAAGTTCCAGAACTTCTTCCGGAAGTTCCTTCGGAAGTTCCTTCTGGAAATATCCACCGGAAATTATTTGGGAAGTTTTTCCTGTAATTCCTCGAAAAATTCCAACAAAATTCATCCAGGAACTCCTCAGGAAGTTTCTTCGAAATTGTCTGCAGGAATTCCTTTAGAAGCTCCTCTGAAAGTTCGTCTAGAAGTCCCGCAGATAATTTTTCCGGAAATTCCTGCAGAAACTCTTTCGGAAGTTCCTGAAGCATTTCCTCCTAATTTCTTCGAAAATTTATTTGGAGGCCAGAAATTCAATAGGACCTATTAAAAAATTTCCCCGTGAATCTACCCAGAAACCTACCTGTCAATTATTTCAATTTTTATAGATGGTCCCCTAGAATGTCCACCAGTTTTTTTCTCGGGAAATTTCTCCTGAAATTCTCTCTGAAGTTCCTCTGGAAGTTCCTCTAACTCTAAGAACTTTTCATAAATTATTTCGAAAACTCTTCAATAATTTCCTCTGCATTCCTTTAGAATCAAATAAAATTTCTAAATCTACTCCATCCCACACTCGAAAATTCTTCCAGAAATATTTCCGAAGTTTTTCTAGGAATACTTATGGAAATTCAATGACGGATTCTGCTAAATCATAAATTCCTACAGAAATTAACTTGGCAATCCCTCCAGGTATTTCCCAAAACATTCCTCCAAGAATACTTTTATAAAAAGATTCTCCAATAAATTCTCTGTTTATTATTGCTACTATATAATTTCTCTATATGCAATAAATAACTAATCAAACTAGCCATTTTTGATTGTTTACGTATTAACAGTTGTACTGAAAAGTGTACATTAAGGACTATTTTAAGTTAAATCAAAATAATAGTGGAACACGGTGGAACAAAACAAAACAAGGTGCATTCGGTAGCTTAAAACCGAATCTTTCGGCTAGTGGCTGTTTGGCTTGCCGCCTCTTGCCGCTTTTCATGGTGTGTTGATGTGAAAATTGATTATTTTTTTCTAAAGATTCCTCAATAACTTTATCAGGTTTCAAGATAGATCAAAGTAGTCTTCTAGACAAACATGATTTTTGTCATTATGCTCAACTGTCTAAAAAAAACCATAGTGCTAAAATCATTTTCAAAAAAGTTATGTTCAATATATGATTTTTGGGGGTCATTCATACAAAACGAGCTCCAACTCGTTACAAAACCGTTATTCCAATATTGTGTCTTCAGAAAAGATGTTTCAATTCACATTCTTTATGACATTGCAGAGGACAACCACTGCTTTTGTACACCTGCGAAAAAAAAATTTCACACTGCCCTTCAATATCCACCTTTAATCAATGATGTTTTCTTATCAAAAGAAAGCCCAAGAAATATCCTTCAATTCTAAAGAAGACATCATGACTCTAAAATGTAGTTTTCAGGTCGAAAACTAAAAAACGTACGTTTTATGGGTTCTTGAACCATTGTGCAGCGTGGCGGCAATGTCCCAACGGGGGATGTAATGCCAATAAGCCTGAACAAAATATTTCTTTTTCATGTTTTATGCATACTTGTACAGTAAAACCAGCTCAATGCTGTTCGGTCAAATGTCCTATTCGGCTTGTGTGCCTTGTGTGTCTCTAACTCCTAGGAATCACCCAGTCACGCATCAACGTCTACACGGTCTTACCTCTTCAACTGCTAGCACTCGAAAGCCGCGCGCATTTGGCGAGTGAATGCTTGCTAGATGTGACGTCGGCAAACGTAACGCATCAAGGGGTCACACGTAATGTCAAGCTTTAGCAGCAGTGCTGTCAGATTTACATATAGCTCCGCACATTCTCCTTCTTCTCGAAAGTGATATTGATCTGGAAGAATTTTATTCCTTATGAAAATCAAACTTTATTTGAAAACTATTGGAGGTACAGAAATTGTCAACGTCCTCGGCCACTGCTAGACGCTTTAAATGTACTGTTATAGCTATTGACCAGCTATAAAAAACATGTTCAATAATGCGTAGTTAATTTATGTCGGTTTATTTGAATTTAGTTTCATTTGGGTAATATTAGACTTATGGAATAAAATGGGCAACCATTTTTAAGCGTGTAGGCATTGAACTCATTTGTCACAAAAACAATTACTAACATTGAACTCATTTGCCATTGCGTGCTGACAGTTCTAAAAGCATGACCCCTGCGCATGCGAAATTTGACATCTAGCATCTGTCATAGCTCATTTCATGACGTCACTTGACACCATATGGGGCGAATGTTTATATTTTTTTTTACCCGTGTCGAAATACAAGTTACTTCTCATGAGGGCAATATTTACATTTTTATATGAAGTTTTTTTTTTTTTTTGACCCGTGCAATCGTCTATCGTATTTGAAAACTTTGTTTCCTCATTATCGTCAACGTGATACAGGAAGGATCTGTGCCTAATTTCTTTTTTTTTTTGCCAACTTAAAAAAAATAGTATTTTCGCGTTAATTTGTTCGCCGATTGCCCTACTTTTACTTTCTTCTTGGATACCATCAAGCCTTTCGCTACGATAACGTAATCCATGACCCGGATCAAGTAATTCATCTCGGGGATAGAACTGTACCGCAAAAGAAATAAGTACAGTTGGAAAGCAGAATAAAAAGGTGCTGAATTGATTTCCAGCCAGGCAAAATGTTTTAAATCGTAAGTTTTTGTTCTTTTTTTTATTATTTTTTTATTTGCAACAACGTATAGTTTATATCAGATTTGCAACAATATTTGTATACCTATGCCAGTAATAAAATTCGAATGGCAATGAAATTTTACTTTTTGGTTGCGTGTATGTAACTGTCGAGGTATGCCGGCGCTCGTCTTTCTCTTGCTGGTCTTTGATCCTTGGGTTCACACTGAGGAAATACATCTTGCGTAGAAAGAGGATTCGCATTGGGGTGTACATTTCCATGATCGATATCAGCTGATCTACTATGTGTCTCAGGTTGTTCCCAGTCATAAACTTTTCTGGTTTGTGATACATGCCGCCGCATAGTACGGCCCGCTTCATCACTCAGAACCAACATCCCATTTGTCTCCTGCGTTACGGTGTATTTATGTGGGTCAAATCGTGGTTCTGCTTTAGCACGTATTAGTCGCTCAACCACCACTTTATCGCCTGGTTTTACACGACATCCGCGAGCGCCGCGTCTAATATCTTCTCGTTCTTTTGCTCGAAATTTTGATTCATAATCGCGCGCATTCAGTTGATCGTCGTCGAATGTAGCCTTTCCTGGACACAGTAGTGGTAGTCCACGTCTAATTTTCCTGCCCATCATTACTTCCTCTGGGGGTATCTTAGTAACCGAGTGGGCTCCTGCATTATATGCGTGAAGGGCTGCATTCAGTTCTTCAGCGTAGTTGGTGTTGCACATAGCCGCAGCAGTCATTGCTTTGTTTATCACTTTCATGCAACTTTCAGCTAGTCCATTTTGCTGGGGATGTAATGGAGTTGAAAAGATAATGTTGATGCCACGCTCATGACAGTATCTTTTGTAATCTTCGCCGTTGAAAGGCGGTCCATTGTCGGATTTAATACTTTGAGGAAATCCTTCCTTCTCAAATATTGCATCCAAAACTTTCCTGGTGTTTTCAAAGTTATATCATAAGATATATAATCGCCAATCGGTTTGGCGATTATATATCTCGACCGATAATCGACTACCACTAAAATCGAAATGCCTCCAAATTTTAAATATGGGCCGTTGAAATCAACGGCAATTGTTTCCCATACCGACTTCGGTGCAAAAACACGTTGCATTGGTGTCGGTTTTCGGCTTTCCAGTTTTGCGCATACTTTGCAAGAATTAACCCATGTTTCCGCGTCTTTGGTCATGTCCGGCCACCATACCCTTTCTCTCAAAATGCTCTTGAGCTTGGCTATTGATGGATGGCCTTGATGAGCTATTGCTAATGTCTTATGGCGAAGACTTTCTGGAATTAACGCACAACCAGTCTTCGTCAGGATTCCATTCCGCATGTTCAAGTCGTTCTTAAGTACCTTGAATTCCTGTAGATGGCTTGGCCATGAGCCTGAAGCCAGAGAATCATTGACCTGTTACATTAAAAAAAAACTTATTATTACATACTAAGATTTAAAAATTAATTTACCTCCTGCAGTTGTTGATCAGTGTTTGTAGCTTCTCTGATCTGGTCTTCTGTCATGAACCTCATTTCGTTAGCTTCAAGGCAAGCTATTTCCCATGGGCTGTCGGCTTCTTCGGAAGGGGCCGTCATCACCGTCATACAGCCTTGAGGATGGGTCTGCAATGTTCTCACGCCCACGCACATATTCAACGTTGAAGTTGTATGGACTTAGCCTGAGCGCCCATCCATCAGCCCTATTGAGTGCCCGCTTAGAGTTTTCTCGTGATCTATTCAAGATAAACGTAAAACCCTGCGCATCAGTTCGCAGCGTGAAGGTCCTTCCAAGCAAAAAGTAGGCAAAATGCTCTACGGCCCAGACGGCTCCTAGAGCCTCGCGCTGGTTTTGAGGATAGCGTTTCTCAGTCGCCGTTAATGACTTGGATGCAAAGCTAATAATGCGGTATGCTTGTTCGTTATCCTGCTGGACGAGGACAGCACCGAGGGCATTTGGCGAAGCATCCGTGTAAATGATGGTTTTCTGACTTTCGGAAAAGTATCCCAGAGATGTAGTGCAGTGTACAATCTTATCCTTCAGAAGTTCAAAAGCTCGATCCTGTTCCTGACCCCAGCTCCATTCATTTGTACTGATGACTGTCCACAATGGGCTTGCAATCTCCGCAAAATTCTTGATGTATGAGCTCACAAAGGATGCAAGCCCCAAGAAACTTCGGAGCTCTGAAGCTGTAAAAGGAGCTCTGAATTTCCGAATATCTTTGATCTTCATTTCATCGATGTTGAAGCCATTTTCGTCAAGTTTGTGACCAATGAATTGAATTCGGGTCTTATCGAATTCACATTTGCTAGAGTTTATGGTCAAATTGTTCCTCTTCAGAATTTCTAAAACATGTTTTACAGTTTCACGGAGGTTTTCTAACGTATCCGCGAAGATGAGCACGTCGTCGATATACACGATGATATTTTCGACGCTTCCAAGTATCCGGCACATTTCTCTTTGGAAAATCTCCGGAGCAGGGTTGCCAAAAATACAGATTAATCTGTATTTATACAGATTTTTTTTTACTATACGAATACAGAATCTGTAATACAGATATACTGATTTTTTCAGTCACAATCTGTATGTACAGATATTTTCAATTTGTGTTAACTAGATCCGTATAATATTCAAAATATTTTTTTAATGTTTCATAAGCTTCTTATGCGCGATTCAATATTTTATTTTTATCATGCACAGTCTGATAGTTCCTTAATTTTAAAGTGGTGAACTGGAAAGAGGAATGGCGTTCTTATTTCATACACATTAAAACAGATAGCAATGGGTTTTCGCCATACAATTAAAGAGATGCATCATCTGCAAATGAGAAGCAAAACGGTATGTCAGGTGACTGTATATTATGTTTTAGCGAAATAAGCCGATATTTTTTTCGCATTTTCCTGTACTTCAATATACAAAAAATGTATTACACATCAGTTGTTAATTTATTTTGGAAGCAAGTCCATTTTTTTAAAGATGTGACATGTTACAAGTACAAATCGCTTTGCTACTGGAACTATTCTCAAAGTGCATGAAGCTAAAGGGGGAGGGAGGGTGTCAGACCCGGCTTGTGACTTTCAGTTACATTTTTGTGATGGTTATGATTTTTTCCCAAAGGATAGTATCACAATACAAAATTTAATATCATTTTTTCTACTGATAGTTAGACGTAAAAAAATGGCGGCAATAACAATTCGATACAGATATTGATACAGATTTTTGGAGAAAGAAATACAGATGAAAAGATTTTTTTGGTCAAAAATACAGATTTTCATTTGGCAACCCTGCTCCGGAGTACAATTTACCCCGAACATTAATCGGGTAAATCTATACATTCCATTTTCTGATAAGAATGTGGTCATGTCTCGTGATTCTTCGTGGAGCTCCAGATGATAAAAAGCGTTCGTCAGATCGAGCTTTGAGAAGAACTTTGCACCATGAAGCTTGACCTTCATTTCCTCCAACAACGGTAGTCGAAAGTACTCTCTTTTAATAGCTCGATTAGGTGCCCTCAGGTACCAGCCTTAGGTACCAGCCGGAAATCATTCTTACCTTTAGCAACAGCCGACACACCGCTGATCCAATTGGGAGCTGTTGTTATTCGTTCAATGATACCTTGGGTTTCCATGTCTTGGAGTCTCTTTCTCGCACTTTCCCTGTACGCTGCAGGTACATTGTAGTAAGCATTTCTTACTGGGGGTATCGACTTATCAACGCTGAATTTTACTAGAACATTGAAAACCTTCTGGAATAAATGGTCCTTTTTTAATGATTCGCAATTGTTCACGGAAACGCCAATCTTCAACAGATTCATGTCGCTTGCTGTAGAGCGACCTAACAACGAACGGCGTCCTTCGGGAACGACAAGAAATTCTGCCCTCATCGATGGTTTCGGACATCCAACTACCCGAATTTCAGCTCTAAATGCGCATTTAACTGAAATTGGATTTGATGAAGCATACGATCGTAGATCATTATTAAATGATAACTCCATGGGCTCAAGGTCGGCGCATCCTGATGAAAATTCCTCTTTCAATTTAGACCAATCCTTTCCACCAATAATATTTGCGTCCGCTCCAGAGTCTATGAGAAACCGAATTGGAGTTGAATATCCTATTTGGCAATCAATGAGCGCTTGTTCCAGAGTCAGTGCATTTACTTGCTGAAAAAAAACTCAATTTTTGTAGTAATCAATATTTCATTTTATTTTCAGGTAATTCTGCGATACAAAGGAATCAAAAAAAAAAAAAAAAGGTCACCATGAGGATTTAATCTGTATTTACCTTTGTCTTATCTTCGTCTTCCCAACCTGTTGGAAGATCACGTTTAAGCTGGATAGTGTTGGCATTCTTCTTCCGGCATGCGGCCGCGAAGTGACCCCGCTCGCCACAAGCTTTACAGTTCCGATCGAATGCTGGACATGATCCGAACTTATGAAATAAAAGGAAACACTTCGGACAACGAGAGCGGCGTCCACGTCCATAGTAACTTGTGTCATCAGATTCACGTTGCCGTTTAGGGCGGAATTGCCTATCGTTAACGGCGTCATGCCGGCGTGTATTGGGCACTCCATCAGAAGGTATGTGGCGACGTTGTCGGTCTTTCGCCACCGCAAAGGCATCCGCGGATCTAGCTTGAACTGTTCCAGCAGCATATGCCTCTTCACGTGTAGCCGATTGAACGATGAATGTTGTTTCATATCCAAACGTTCTTGCTGTTCTGGCCAACTCTCTATTCCGCATGCCCTTAAGCAGCTGCATCCTCACAAAACGATCTTCATCTGTACTGCTGTACCTACAAAGCCTAACCTTTTCCATTAAACGAGCGTGAAAAGTTAAAGCAGGCTCGTCCGGATCCTGTTTCAAATTGGAGAACATTTCATGTTCCGCTGTAATATCGACCATCGATTGCAGGTATGTTTCAATGTTTCTTACGAATATTTTGTAACAGTTCGGATCTTTAAGATTCGGACGAAGTCTAGCGGCTCGTGCTATTCCCTGAAGCTTTTCACCCATGGATAGATACAGTATCTGTGAGCGTTTGATAGGGTCGTTGACGTTCGAGATAGAGGCAGCAATCTCGAAACGATCAATGAACCGATTCCATTGCTCCCACATCATATTCGCTGGTACATCGTTTGGAAAGGGCTGAATATGCTCCCAACGTATGCCGCCCGTGCTCGTCGATGGCACTGCAAATGCGTCCCCATTATTCCAACTTTCATCGATTTCGCGGGTCATTGAGCCGGTGGTGTCCTGAGATTGATTTGACCGCTTCTCGTTCATGAGCTTATCCAATGTATTTTGCATCTGGTCTATTCTGCGCCTGTACTCTAGGTTCTCCTTTCGCATTTCTTCTACGTCCTCTGTGTTACCTTGGTTACGGTTGGTGTTGCGTTCCACGACATCGAGCTCGACAGCTTCTCCATCCAGAGATTCCGCTTGATATGGTTCACTTGAATATACGCTATCGTCATCGGCAATAGCTTTTTCTGTTTCACCAGGAAACGAATCATTGGAGTCTTCCGATTCACTCAGAAGTACCGGAGCCCGCACGTATTTTCCGTCGCTATTCATGTTCGGTTTTTGTAGGAAAATCGAAATTATCTGTAAAAGATTTATAGTATTGAAGAATTTCGTAAGATTATTCGTTTCATAGTTAATTGTTCGTTATCTTTATGTAAGTCAATTCGGTTACAATAGTTTTCTTCTATTTAATCAATTTTCTTCACGTTTTGATTCATTAGCTAGTTCCAAATCATTAAAAAAAAACATTCCAAATTTAGCTCAATCAACTCGGTAGTAAATAGTGTTTTGTAATACTAGCATAGTACTTAACAAAAATAAGGCGGTCATTCCAATCCGATACAAACCAATGTTAAGCGGTCATCCCGATCCGCTATAAATAATCCGCGGTCGTCTTCATCTACTACTAATAAATCTAAAGCGGTCTAAAGCGATCCGCTACTAGCAAATCTAAAGCGGTCATCCCGATCCGCTACCATTCTTAAGCGGTCATCCTGATCCGCTACCAACCTTTAGCGGTCATCCCGATCCGCTAGCAACCAGTTTAGGTAATAAATATAGTCTACTAACAAGTCTTCGCGGTCATCCCGATCCGCGGCCAGCAAATCTAAAGCGGTCATCCCGATCCGCTATCATAATATACATAATTGTTAATCCAAGTTAAATGGATTATTTTCAAACACCTTCCATTGAATTATTTTCTGTAACACCCGACGATTACTTTTTCCATCTCAACTTAGCTTTCACTGGGATATTATTTTATATGTATTATTTCTAACGAAGCATGTACTAGTTTGTTAAGTTGTTCTTCAATTCAAAACAATGGTTTCATTATTGTTCACTTGTAATATTAAAAGTACCGTAACGATAAATTGGTATAAACTTAAACAAACTTGTTATCTTCCCTCTTGACCTTGATTTTTTCGAACGAAAAAAAAACTCACGACCGCCATTTTTTTTTCACTATTACCTTCCCTGTATCACTTCAAGGGACAGAACCACCACCATTTTGTTCACCCACAACGAAAGAATCTTAACATTTTCCATGCGTGCTGGGTGATTCCTTTTCACAAAATTCACGAATATATTTATTGTATGCTACAATTTAACAGCCTGGCAGGATCGCCAAAATGTGTGTCTCTAACTCCTAGGAATCACCCAGTCACGCATCAACGTCTACACGGTCTTACCTCTTCAACTGCTAGCACTCGAAAGCCGCGCATTTGGCGATTGAATGCTTGCTCGATGTGACGTCGGCAAACGTAACGCATCAAGGGGTCACACGTAATGTCAAGCTTTATCAGCAGTGCTGTCAGATTTACATATAGCTCCGCACAAGCCTAATGGTATATTCGGCCAAACAACTTTCGGGCTAGTGGCCTTCATTCAAATGGCCCTTCCCCTTCCCCGAAAACTTCACATAAAAGCACTTTGAAGCTTATTTGACCCCAAAATCCTTTAAATTTCCAGATTTTACCAGCAAAATATATGTTTTGCCTTTCTGTGAATCCACATTGAAGAGATAAACACAATTTTAGAACAATGTCTTTAGGATAAAATAACAAAAGATATGATAACTCGTGATATATGGAACATTAGGGAAAAATGAGCTCAATAACTACATACATAAGTGTTCCACGTCCATGGAACAGCACTCACTGAAGTTGAATTATTAGTTCAATTGGTAAAATTCTGCTTTGAAAATGCATTACTTTCGTTGGTATTTACTTGCATTCGTTTTCTTGTATATGTCTTTTAATATTCATTACGCTTTGCTGTAAATCTTTGTTATAGCATAGTGATCATGTCACTGAGTTGTAGTTTCTAGTCTAGCCATCGCTAATTGACAGCTTCTAATTAGGGATTACAACCACAACACAACTTAAACAAGCGAAACTCCTTCTGGTTTGCCGATTTACATTGCACAACACAATTGACCGAAGCCGGGTCGAACCCAGTCTCAAAATTAGTCCCACAACTTGTGAACAGCAAAACTTGACAGTTAAAGCTGAAACCATGCTCTGAGAAGCTTATTCCGTTCATGTTCTTCCTCGTGCGACTGAAGTGGTTACGGCAGCAAGACGAATGCAAAGTGCAGTGGCAACGGTTACCCCAATTGTATCACTTCGGAAAACATCCACTGAGTATGATGCTGCTGCTAGTCTGCCACTGCCGTACTTAGCAATGAAATAACAGCGGAGAAAAGCTTGTGACAATTGGTTAAGTTCCGGCTCGCCGTTCAATGTGAAGGAAATCCTCGGAGCAGAGCAGTGCGCTGTACATCCATGCCATCCTACGGATTCCGTGTCCCAACGAAACAACTGAAGCTGCTGAAAACCACTTAAATGCACATTGAAAGGAACGCTTCGGGGTATCTTTGCAGTTGCTGACTGTCTCGCCGGCTCCAACGGTTGGGAAGTGGCACTTCGAGAAGCATTTTCATTTAGTTTTCGACTGCTTCATGAAAATCGACATCGCACAAAATGCTTCCCGTGCCCGGGCAGCATTTATATCGAAGTGTATTGTTTTACTGCAGCGTTGATGTTGGGAAAGAGTGGTATCCGAAGCGGAAAATTGCGGGGAAATGGTTTTGTTTTCATTTTATTGCACTCGATTCGCAGTTGCCAGCTCTGTGGACAATGGGGATTGGAGGGATTGGTCAGGACTAAGCTTGTTCACTGCAGTCTTTGCTCTTGTTCCGGGGACCCTTTTGGGCATTCAGGCTGACCTCTATTTCCGCCTAGTTTCGTATGGAGCCCGAACGGAAGATACACGGAAAGGAAGAACCGAGCTTGATACGGTGGAGCATTGGTGGCACTGCTGTTTGGATGTTCTTCTGCACTAGCTGAAATCATGGAGCACTCAAAGTTTCATTGTGGGTATTATTGCTGGCAAAAAGATGTTGAGAGAACGAAACCCGTTAGAGCCGAGTCGAGTTCAGTGATGTTTTAAGGATTATATAAATGGCGACGAACGATACTAGAGGCGATGTCAGGGTAAGCTTCATGTTAGCTAATTAACCCTTATGTGGTCGACCGGGTAACCGGATATATTATACAACTTCCAGTGATGAAAATTGGATGTTGAAAACTGAAACTTGACATCTAAGATCCCGGTGAAATATAGCATAAATGAAAAAAAAGCTACGAAGGACCTCCGTCGGCCTTCGCAACCTAGCGGCTACTGGATTGGATTCTTCCCAATTCCCTTCTGATTCCAACGAATCTTCCTCCGCGTTGTGCTCCCTGCAGGACACAACACACACCCTTCCACAGGAGATCCAGTAGAATATCAACGGTTTCTGGAACAACCTTACCACGAGTCTCGAACTGCTCGAACTGGTCAATCCACCCGGGTGTACAGTGTACACCGTTAGGCACAAGTACGTTATGCACGAAGACGTTAGGCATAAGTATTTTAGGTATCGACGATGATCCATTAAATGACCCAAAGAACAGCCCATAACACAATAAAGGCTGAATTATACCTAACGTCTATTATGCCTAACGTACACTATGCCTAAGGTCCGTTATGCCTAGGTCCTTTATGCCTAACGTCGCGGACCTAATTCACCGTGGGTCATTGGACTCCAGAAGGTGAACTGCGTTGCCACGGCCGGTATGGACGGCGACGGAGGGTGATATAAATGGATCAGCAAAATTAGGACCAATTTTCGACATTAGCCTGCCAGTTACCATCAACAACAAATACCTCCCTGCGGTTGCACTCCAGGGATTTAAAAAAGGTAAACAACATCAAATAGTTAGCAATTCCACAAACTATAGCTGCCTACCCAGGCACTGACTTCTCAGATGGTGTTCTGGGGAGACTCGAAGAGCTAATAACGCTATCAGAAAGACTCCCAAGCACACTTCTATTCACCCGTTTAAGGTATTTAAATACTTTGGAGATTAATATCGGATTATGGACATGGATCCAAAATTTAGAATGCTCGAGAAAACTTGAACTAAGAGGATTTCCGGAACCCCAGAATCGTCAAGAAGCTCTTCTCAACCAGTATTTTCCTGTCGTGGATCTCACCTTTGTTCTATCTAAAAGTAATGGAAAATCATCGGAGCCTGATGAGGCTGAGTACCCAATGCTAAATCGTTTCCCTTCCTAAGTTGCGTGTACACGAACACAATTTCGAAAGCCAGCGCTGAAGGAATATATGTGCCAGCAGAAGGAGAAGTATCCGCAAAAACGATACGCGTGCAAAGCTACCGACGCTGAGTTGATGGAGACTGTACAATCTGTTGTGTGGTAGCTACCGCTGAACAACGTGGTTAAAGCCAGGCAAAGTGCGTCTGGTATGGGATGCGGCAGCTTCAGTGAATATCCTTTCCCTAAATCCGGAGCTGCTCCATGTTCGGTTGTGTTGGTTTCCCTTTCGCTAGTCATCTGCCATTTCCAAAAACGCCTGATAGCTGTTGGAGGTGACTTCCAGAAAACGTTCCACCAAATCCCATCAGATCAGCGGACAATCAGGCTCAATATGAAGCTCCAACAAATGTTGCTCCACCCCATTACCCCAAATGCCAGTACACAGAAGGCCATTACCCCGAATACCAAAAACCATTACACCTATTGGGACACTACCCCGAAATGCATTACCCCGAAAACATTTCGAATCTGTAGTAATCCATTATTACGTTTAACATCAACAGATACCGATGAATGACAAATGACAATCTTTGCAAAGAATCATAAAAAATAAAGTCACTTAGAGAAATGCATTTACGATTCTGTTCAACCAACAGTTTTGTTAAGAAAATTATTTTGAGCTTTTTAGTGGAATGTCTTCACTTGTCATGACGAGTTTGTACAATCCCATTTAATTCCACCACTTAATTGTACCTTGACAGATACGTATTTCGACCTCAACAGTAAGGTCGTCCTCAGTGTCTCGTACTTGACTCAATTCGACTCCAACGGTGCAGACACAAAAACGTGGAAGACAGTCTCCAGGGGATGAGCTCCCTGGGGTCCGCTTCAAAACGCGGAGGGTTACTACCCCGTACAAGGGTAGTGGGGCTTGGAAGCTGAACCCCAGCTAGGTACCTCCAAAACCGGCTCTCAGCCACCCCAGACCAGGGAAATAGATGGGGATGACGCCTCCTGGACCCTGGTTAAGAACAAGAGGAAACCGAAGACGTCAAGGGCTGTAAAGAAGGCCCAGGCGAATGAGGGTAGCAAGAAGTCTAGGGTAGGCGCCAATCGCTCCAGGGGCGATGCCCTAGTTATCAAGACGGACGAAGCTAAGTACTCGGACGTCTTGAAGGCGATGAGGAGTGACGTCAAGCTCGGTAAACTCGGCGACGACGTACGTTGAATAAAACGTACCTGGACGGGTGAGATGATCCTCGAGCTGAAGCGGGGCGTCTAGCAAAAGGGCGCCGCCTACAAGAAGTTGGCGGAGGAAGTCCTAGGCGAGACGGTCAAGGTGAGGGCACTCACGACGGAGGTGAATCTAAGGGTTAAAGACCTGGACGAGATCACCGAAGTCGAAGAGCTCGTCACGGCACTGCGGCGACAGTGTGAAGTGGAGACGCCCATCGTAGCCGTTCGGCTACGGAAAGGTCCGGCAGGGACGCAGGTAGCATTGATTCGGCTATCTGCAGCGGACGCCTCCAAGGTAGTCAAGTTAGGGAGCGTCAAGGTGAGATGGTCGGTGTGCCTTATGGGTCAAGCAATGGGACTGCAAAGGCGCTGACAGAAGCAAGCTCTGTCGACGCTGGAGGCACATAAGGCACAATGCAGCACGAACCCTCCCAATTGTTTGATTTGTTCCAGCAAAGCTGCGAAGCTGCGCAGCTAAACCTGAACCACTGTGATGCAGCCCAGCAACTGCTGTGTCATACAGTTGCTGAATGGGGGATGGATATCGCCATCATAGCGGATCCTTACCGGGTACCCGCCAGGAACGGTAATTGGGTCACCGATGGGTCTAAAATGGCGGAGATATGGACAACGGAGAAAAACCCAGTCCAAGAGGGCTTCGTCTTTGGCAAAGTCAACGGGGTCTTCTTCTGCAGCTGCTATGCGCCTCCTCGATGGTTGATCGACTAGTTTGGTCGTATGCTGGATTGTTTGACGGCTAACTTGATGGGTCGTAGGCCGGTGGTGATAGGGGGACTTTAACGCTTGGGCCGTGGAATGGGGAATCCGTTCCACGAATCAACGGGGGCAGATCCTGCTGGAATCACTGGCCATGTTGGATGTAGACTTGGCCAATGTCGGTACCAAAAGTACCTACAGCTGGAACGGGGCCGAGTCGATTATCGACGCTACGTTCTGGAGCCCTGGCCAAACGAGTAGTTCGAACTGGAGGGTAGATGATGGCCACACTCACAGCGATCACCTGGCGGTTCGCTACAGTATCGACTATACGACCAGCATTCAGCGGACGGAGGAAGGGGTGAGCCCTAGCCCTCGTATGTGGAAGACATCGTACTTCGACGTCGAGGTGTTTAAGGGAGCGCTCCGCCGCGAGCACAATACTCTCGGTCTGAGCGGCGAGCATCTGGTTAAAGTAGTCTCGCGTGCATGCGATGCCACTATGCCTATAAAAGTCCACCCTAGGAATGGGAGGCCACCGGCTTACTGGTGGACTCAAGCAATTGCAAACCTGCGCCGCGCCTGCCTACGGGAACGGAGGCGGATGCAGCGAGCACGCACAGAAGAGGAGCGTGTTGAACAACGGGTGGCGTTCGTGGCTGCTAGAGCTGCTCTGAAGACTGAGATTAGATCAAGCAAAAAAGCCTGCTTCGAGGGACTGTGTCAAAGTGCCAACGCGAATCCATGGGGTGACGCCTATAGGGTCGTAATGGCCAAGACACGTGGGGCGATGGCCCCTACAAAGTGGTCTCCAGAGATGCTGGAGAGGATCATCGCGGGGCTCTTCCCACACCATGAACCAAGTCCCTGGCCTCACTTTGTGAAGCTGCCAGGGGCCAGGGTGGCCGACGAGGGAAGAGTAACTGTGGCGGAACTTGCGGGGATTGCACAGTCCCTTAGTGTAGGTAAGGCCCCAGGACCGGATGGTATTCCGAACCTGGCCATCAAAGCGGCCATTTCTGAGGCTCACGAGATGTTCAGATCTGTCATGCAGAGATGCCTGGACGGGGGAGTCTTCCCTGAGGCATGGAAAAGGCAGAGCTTGGTCCTATTGTCAAACGCGGGAAAACCACTGAGGGATCCGTCGGCATATAGACCAATATGCATGCTTAATAAGGCGGGGAAGGTGCTCGAGAAGATCATCCTCAACAGGTTGTTGATACGCACTGAGGGTGCGGATGGTCTATCGAGTAACCAGTTTGGCTTCCGAAAGGGTAAGTCGACCGTAGACGCTATCTTGTCGGTTACCGGACCCGCGGAGATAGCTATCCAGCGTAAGAGGAGGGGAGTTCGCTATTGTGCAGTAGTGACTCTCGACGTGAGGAATGCTTTCAATAGTGCCAGTTGGGCAGCTATTGCAGATGCGCTCCTGCGTCTTGGAATTCCCGAGTACCTGTACAAGATTCTCGGAAGCTACTTCCAGAATCTAGTACTGGTATACGACACGGAGGCGGGGCTGAAGTGCGTTGACATAACTTCAGGGGTTCCACAAGATTCCATACTGGGTCCGGTGTTATGGAACGTCATGTACGAAGGCGTCTTGAGGTAGAAGTTTCCGGTGGGCGTGGTAATCGTCGGCTTCGCTGACGGTATTACGCTGGAGGTCTACGGCGAATCGATCTAAGAGGTGGAGTTGACTGCAGCGCACTCGATCGCAATTGTGGAGAAGTGGATGAGTTCCACAAGACTGAGGTGGTTGTTGTTGACAACCGAAAGTCGGAACAACAAGGGATGATAAGGGCAAGCAACTGCGCGATCACTTCTGAACGCTCCATCAAATCCTTGGGGGTAATGATCGACGATAAGCTCACCTTTGGAAGCTACGTCAATTATGCCAGCAAGCGCAAGCTTCTGGCTAGTGCCGCTCTGTCCATACTAAGGTATGGGGGGCCAGCTTGGGGCACGGCCCTGCGTATTAACTGCTACAGAACGAAATTAGAAAGTACGTATAGGCTCATGTGCATCATCATTCATGATACCAGTCGTGCAGAGGGAAGCAGGCGCGAAGTCGACCCTTCCCACCTTCCGAGGACATAGGAGGGAGGGAGTCACGATGTTCGGTGCTGCAAGGACACGCAGCTAACCTCGAGGGTGCGTTGTGCACTGGCCCCCCTTTGAAGCATTACTTTCTGGTTGTACCGAAGGGACGATGGGCTTGGCGGTAATGGAAACGGTTTAGCGGGTCGGGGATGTAGTCCTGCCTCCCTCGTTTGCTGTTGAAGGTGGTCTTTAACCCCGCACTTCATGGACAACCCAGGGTGTCTATTGAGCAGATTCCCCCTCCATTGCTTAGGAAGAAAAAAAAACACACACACATACACCCGAGCAGCACAAGTTAAACAAAAATTGTTGCAGTAACTTGATTGTGACCAAGTCTGGTCACATATGAGTTGCAGTAACCTATGTGTATCATGTGTGCTGCTAGGGCAGACATCACCTCAGTTCGTCGAACTGAGTCGATTGATATATAACACATTGGGTCTTCGGGGCTCCTATCAAAAGTTCATTTTTGGAGTGATCATATAGCCTTTCGGTACAACTTTGTTGTACATGAGACAACGACATCGACATGAGACAACGGACAGGACACATAACACCCAGTGGACCAGTGGAGAATTTTTCGATCACGAAAATTTTTCTCCTTACCGGGGCGGAAATCGAACCCACACTTCCTAGCACATGCGTCTAGACGATGGACGTCGCTAACCGCACGGCCACGAAGCCCCCATTGTGAGATAAAAAATTTAAACTTCTGTATTTCTCATTTTAGCTTTGTACGATGTTCGGAAAAGGTGTTCCATATTCAATTTTGAGGCACTTTGCAGAAGAAATCACAGTTGTTTTGGAGCGAACATCAGCCTGTAAATTTCATTCCCTAAATTTTCATCTCAAAATGTAACTTAAAAGCTTAAACAATAAACTATGGTTTTGCTGAAGACACTTCGTTGCTTATAAAACTGGGGTAAAATGCACCCCCGGGGCAAAACGACCTTTTGGGATTTTTAGCGGTGTTCCAGAGATATTTTCATGAATGTTTACTACTGGACTGGTAGTTCTAGATCCGAACTACATGCGCTATAGTAAATACTCTCGAAAAACTGCCGAAAATGTATTAAAAAGTGCCAAAGGGTCGTTTTTCCCCGGGGGTGCATATTACCCCAGTTTCCCCTATATCATTCTTAAGGTGAAAAATACTGTTTTGCTCCTAATTTCCCGGCGTGCTTTGACTTATGGAGAACTGAGGTATCACCCTCAAATTCACATTAATTACGTCTCAACGTCATGCCCGTAAATGTCCCAACAGTGCAGGTATTTACAAATAAGGCTTTGAGATGGTTTCAGATTAGAAAAGCATCTTTTCATAAGTTATTGAAATCTGAAAAAATATCAGTATCTTATCTACATTGTCTACCTGTTTCATTTGGGGAATCAATACAACAAAAGTGTAGTGGCTTCCATGCCACTATGTCCTTGATACATCATTGGTACTGTAACCAAACCGAAATCTAGCTAATGTTTTATTGTTATAAGCATGTATGAGCATTGAGCATACATAAGCATAAGTTGTTGAGATTTTGACACCTGGGGGGAATATTTTGAACATGTTTATTAACTATCCAACACTACCCTTTACCCTACGAGAGGAATTGTATTACCAACTTTGCTACTTTTGAACTACGTATACCACAACGTATTGCGTACAACCGCTTGTTCAACGTTTTAGGAGAGAAAGGGATAATATGCCCTTAACCGAACGATGTTAGAAACTTTTCGTTGTAAGGATTTCATAGGTATTTTTTGGCAAACAAATCTAGCTGATACCTTCTCCTAATTTCTCCAATTTTCCATAATATTGCTACATTCCTTCATAAAAATGTGGTAACAGTTGCCAGAAAACTTATGAAGACTTGAAACCTATTAGCTAGTAGTTCTAATGGAACAATGTACCACGCGTTTACTTTTATCTTTCGTATGGAGAATACATAGAGGTGCATACACATGCAAGGGAAGAGGCCTCATATTTAACGCCACTCGGGGGCAAACTGAATTTTAGATTTACTTCCATATGTGTTGTGTTTATGAAAATTGTGTATTTCACAACATTACACAGAGTCTGTGTAATGTTGTGAAATACACAATTTTCATAAACACAACACATATGGAAGTAAATCTAAAATTCAGTTTGCCCCCGAGTGGCGTTAAATATGAGGCCTCTTCCCTTGCATGTGTATGCATATACAGTTTAGCTTAGCCTTCCATTGGATTCGTTCAAAACGTCAACAATGAGAAACACCTCATCATTCAAATAGGATTCAATTATACAAAAAATACGTTGGATTCATCGTTCATTTCACAACACATTGTAGAACTCTAATCGAACAATGTTCTACATGTTCCATCACTTTTATCCATTCAATTAGAATTCTGTTCACATATTATGACTATGCTTCGCATATTAAAGTGTGTGAGCTTTGGCTTCAGCATATGTGCGATGTGCCGGTTCGAAAACTGCGTGCGAACGTCAGCACATTTCATTGCATTTTTTGTATACACACTGAAACAAATTTAAATCCCTGTGACTCCATACAGGTGCACGTCAGCCAGCAGCGGGGATATTCGGGCTATGTGAAATCATTTGGTATTGTACAATATTGTACGCACATCCATCATTCTATGACGTTGCGCCTAGACGAACTCTTCATTTTCCGGGCAGAACGGCCCATCACTACGGATGCCAGCAATCTACCTACACCCCTTCCCTCTATTGGCCACGGTCCACTCCATTTCAGCCGTACCTCCGGGGGTGGTTAGTGTGGGCAGCAGGTGGACACGCGTAAAATCAAAAAGAGCAACGAGAGAACCGTAGTTGGTATGACATGCTGACGTGGTGTTCGTGGCGGTGAATAATTGTTTCGGAATTTGTTTAGGTTTTCCATTTTCCTGGTCGGAAACAGAAGAGTGCATTTACCCTTTGCCGGGGCAATAATGTGGCATCGGAGTACTATTATCGGAATTTGTAATCAACAATAGTGGGGCTGAAATACCGTTACCTACATTGCACGCAGATATAAATTTAAAATACTGATTAAAGCTTTCTCTAATTTAATCTTTTTTGCCCATTAGGTCCGGTTCTATAACATCACATAAGGTACGATATGATACGCAATAAATACTTTGAGAATATACAACAGGCATTCATTCAAACCTTTGTCTAGTTTTCTCCTCTCATAATTAACAGCAGTACCGAAGCAGTTTTGTTTGCTACAAAGAATTGTGATGCTTCACAGTTCATGTCATTTAACGTAACTTCAATAATCGGGTTTGTTGATTTTCCACTTCTGGCTTCTTGGTCAGGCAAGTTTTCCGCTAATATACTTCCTAACAACTCAAGGAACAAGGAATCTTAGAAGCAGCTGCTCTCAGCTGCTAGTTCTCGTGTTTCTTATGCCGTTGCGGCAAGCAAACCTCTGCAACCCAGATCGGAATCGGAAGACCAAACTTGCAAGAAGTGTTACCGAAGATGACTTAATTGACGGTGCTAATTGACATTGTGGTCTGCCGCAAATGTCAGAAGCGACCACGAGTCCCCATGTTTCTACTTCCAGCCATGAAAACTTTACTTCCCAAGTATATAAGTACGATCCAGATGAGTAGATTACCATTTGTGTGACCGGAAACTTTTCCCAAAGGTAGATTGTTAAAGTTGTGATGTGACCAACCCAAATGATAGGCGGTTTTCTCGAGCGAAAACGTCCTTACTTCTGAAGTGAAATTTTCAAGTACTATCTCATTACTCACGATGCCCTTCCGAAGGTAAATTTTCTGGAGTTTCAATTCACTGCCATTTGGGTGAAGCCACGGAAGACAATTTCCGCTGTCGCCCTCGTCAAGGTAGATTCGGTCTACTTACCTTCCAAGTGAAAATGGGATTGTACGTTGCTGTGGAGAGCACCGAAACCCTCGTATAAATCATAATTGAATGTCTCAAGTATTTCCTCTTGAGGTGTTTTTTATTGGACGGGGCAAGTTAAAGTAGGGAAAATTTCCACTCGAAACGAATCAATAACGAGATAATGAGGCCAAATAAGATGAAAAAAGTTTTTCTAACATTTCTAAAAAAATCCATACTTAAGTTATCCGCAGCAAAATACAACAACTTTTTTTCGTTTTTTTTCACTTTGGCAAGGCAAGTTTTTGGCAAGGCTTAGGCAAGTTTTGTTCTATTATTGTCAGGGCGGTTTATGTCGACCAAATTTTATGAAATTTGGCCACAATATTCTTTGATATGCAAAGAATGTTTAGGCCAAACTTGAGGATAATCAGTCATAAAAAAAACACTTGACAATAATGAAACAAAACCTGCCAAAGCTGTCATTCCCCCTACTAATAAGACAATTTATTATGTTTTGGTTTCTCGTTTGTTTGAGAAACCAGAAGCGAAAGGCAAGAGGCGAGAAAAGTTAGTGAGTAGCAAAGAAGGTGTGAAGTGAAATTTGAGAGATGAGAAGTGGACAGAGGAAAAGAATCCCAAAGTAAAAGAACAGTAAAAATTCAAACGTGAAAAGTAACCAGTGGCAATAAAGAAGTCAGAAGTGAAAATGAACAATGGGGGAAGATTTTTTTTCCGGGTAAATGTTGTTTTCAGAGAAATGTTCAGTTCGTGAAATTGTTGTAAACCCCAAAGAATCACATAAGGCTCGTGTCATTGCCCAACGATTTGTCTACCTTCTCAAAACAAGCTTTGGACGCCGATAAACAATCAGCGTTCTTCCGCCTCAGGAAACGAACACTGAATGATCTTCATTTATATTCTATGTCACCATTCGAACAATATGTCAGCTTACTAAGATTGAATTTCAAATTTCTTCTCATTTGCTTCTTAGTATGCTAGCATTTCAAATACCTTCTTCTTCTTCTTCTTCTTCTTCTTTTTCTCCAAATCCAAAGAGCAATTATTGGATACCCATGTGGCCTAAGGTAAACAACCCTTCATAGAAGTTCGAGGTGTTTTGGGAGATCGTGATGTTGCCTTTATGTAGGCCATGTATAGTTTTCTTTGTGCTTCTGACATCATACCTAATATTTTGTCTCTGCCTTTTTGTTCCATAGAGCTCCATAGCTCTTGATATCCGGAATATGCTCCCAATCGAACCCTTTATCGAGTACGACGACACGCCACATCGTCTCTGACGCCAAATGCCCGGATGAGAAGCTGACATTTCCTGATCCCAAATCCTAAGCCCCGTCCATCCTGCAACATTGTAAACTAACCTCCAGTCATTACGAGTACGCTGGCTCCTGCCCCTTTCTTATGAACTGTATAATAAAATGATACTGATTGTACATGTCACAAAGAACCATGGCTCCGTGAAGTGTTATACACGCCAATCCAATCAATCAATCCAAATCAATCCAATCAAATTCAATCCAAATCAATCCAAATCAATCCAAATCAATCCAAATCCAATCAAATCCAATCCAAATCAATCCAAATCAATCCAAATCCAATCAAATCAATCAAATCAATCCAAATCAATCCAAATCAATCCAAATCCAATCCAAATCAATCCAAATCAATCCAAATCCAATCCAAATCAATCAAATCCAATCCAAATCCAATCAAATCCAATCCAAATCAATCCAAATCAATCCAAATCCAATCAAATCCAATCCAAATCAATCCAAATCAATCAAATCAATCAATCCAAATCAATCAAATCAATCCAAATCAATCAAATCAATCCAAATCCAATCAAATCAATCCAATCAATCAAATCAATCCAATCCAATCCAATCCAATCCAAATCAATCCAAATCAATCCAAATCCAATCCAAATCAATCAAATCCAGTCAATCCAGTCCAGATCCAGTCAGATCCAGTCCAGATCAATCAGATCCAGTCCAGATCCAGTCCAGATCCAGTCCAGGTCAGTCAGGTCCAGTCAGATCCGGTCAGTCCAGTCAGTCAGTCTTGAGGTCAGGTCAGGCCAGTCCAGGTCAGTCAGATCCAAGTCAGGTCAGTCCAGTCAGGCCCAGTTCAGATCCAGTCCAGGTCAGTCTAAGTCAGTCCAGATCCAGTCTTGAGTTCAGTCCAGGTCCAGTCCAAAGTTCAGGTCAGTCAGATCCGGTCCAGATCCAGTCAAGTCAGTCAGTCAGTCAGATCCAGTCCAGATCCAGTCAGATCCAAGATCCAGTCGATCAGTCAGATCAGTCCAGATCGGTCCGTGTCAGTCCAGATCGATCCAGATCAGTCAGATCCAGTCCAGATCAGTCAAGATCCAGTCCAGATCCAGTCCAAATCCAGTCCAGGTCAGTCCAGATCCAGTCCAGATCCAGTCCAGATCCAGTCCAGATCAGTCAGATCAGTCAGATCCAGTCCAGATCCAGTCCAGATCCAGTCCAGATCAGGTCCAGTCAGATCCAGTCAGATCAGTCCAAGTCAGTCAAGGTCCAGTCCAGATCCAGTCAGGTCAGTCCAGTCCAGTCAAGATCCAGTCAGATCCAGTCAGGTCAGGTCAGTCAGATCCAGTCCAGATCCAGTCAGTCCAGTCAGGTCAGTCAGTCAGTCAGGTCCAGTCCAGTCCAGGTCCAGATCAGGTCAGTCATCGATCCAGATCAGTCCAGGTCCAGTCCAGGTCAGTCAGATCCAGTCAGGTCAGTCCAGTCAGGTCCAGTCAAGATCCAGTCAGATCGATCCAGATCCAGTCAAGTCCAGTCAGTCCAGTCCAAATCGATCCAGTCCAGATCCAGTCAGATCCAGTCAAGATCAGTCCAGATCCAGTCAGATCCAGTCCAGATCAGTCCAGATCCAAATCAGTCAGATCCAGTCCAGGTCAGTCAAGATCCAGTCAAATCAGATCAGTCCAGATCCAGTCCAGTCAGATCCAGTCCAGATCCAGTCCAGATCAGTCAGATCAGTCCAGATCCAGTCAGGTCAGTCCAGTCCAGTCAATCCAGTCCAAGTCAGTCCAGATCCAGTCCAGGTCGATCCAGATCCAGTCCAGATCAGTCAGTCCAGATCCAGTCCAGATCCAGATCAGGTCAGTCCAGGTCCAGTCAAGTCAGTCAGATCCAGTCAGTCAGTCAAGATCAGTCCAGATCAGTCAGATCCGGTTCGGTCTGGATCAGTCAGATCCAGTCAGGTCAGTCAGATCCAGTCCAGGTCAGTCCAGATCCAGTCAAGTCAGTCAGATCCAGTCCAGGTCAGTCAGATCGGTCAGATCAGTCCAGATCCAGTCAGGTCAGTCAGGTCAGTCCAGGTCAAGTCAGGTCCAGTCAGTCAGGTCAGTCCAGGTCCAGTCCAGATCCAGTCAGATCCGGTCAGGTCAGTCAGTCCGATCCAGTCAGATCAGTCCAGATCGGTCAGAGTCAGTCCAGATCCAGTCCAGAGTCCAGTCAGTCAAGTCGATCCAGAGTCAGGTCCAGTCAGTCAATTCCAGTCAAGTCAGTCGATCAGTCCAGATCAGTCCAGGTCAGTCGGATCCAGTCAAGTCAAGTCCAGATCCAGTCAGAAGTCAGTCCAAGATCAGTCAAGATCCAGTCAGATCCAGTCAGATCCAGTCAAGATCCAGATCCAGATCAAGTCAAGTCAGTCCAGATCAGGTCAGTCAGGTCAGATCCAGTCAAGATCCAGTCAGATCAGTCAAGATCCAGTCCAGATCAGTCCAGATCAAGTCAGATCCAGTCAGATCCAGTCAGATCGGATCCAGTCAGTCCAGTCCAGATCAGTCAGATCAGTCCAGTCAGTCAGTCAGTCCAGATCCAGTCAAGTCAGTCAGGTCAGTCCAGATCCAGTCGGTCGATCCAGTCCCAGTCAGTCGATCAAGTCAGGCCCAGTCAGGTCAGTCAGATCGGATCCAGGTCGGTCAGGTCCAGTCCAGGTCAAATCAGGTCAGTCAGGTCAAGTCAGGTCCGATCCAGTCAGGTCCAGTCCGATCCAGTCCAGGTCGGTCAGTCAGTCAGGTCATCAGGTCAGTTCCAGTCAGTCAGGTCAGATTAGATCAGTCAGGTCAGTCCAGGTCAGTCAGTCCAGTCCGATCCAGAATCCAGTCAGATCCAGTCCAAGGTCCAGTCCAGATCAGTCAAGTCAAGTCAGATCCAGTCAGGTCAGTCAGATCCAGGTCAGGATCCAGTCCAGATCCAGTCAGATCAGTCCAGTCGGTCCAGGTCAGTCAGGTCCAGTCCAGGTCAAGTCAGTCCAGTCCAGGTCAGTCAGATCCAGATCCAGGTCAGTCAGTCCAGTCAGTCAAGTCAGTCCAGATCCAGTCCAGGTCAGTCAGATCCAGTCCAGATCCAGTCAAGTCAGTCCAGGTCAGTCCAGATCAGTCCAGATCCAGTCCAGGTTCGGTCAAGTCAGTCCAGATCCAGTCCAAGTCAGGTCAGTCCAGATCAGTCCAGATCCAGTCAGGTCAAGTCCAGTCAGGTCAGGTCCAGATCCAGTCAGGTCAGGTCCAGTCCAAATCCAGTCAGGTCCAGTCCAGGTCCAGGTCAGTCAAGTCAGTCCAGATCCAGTCCAGGTCCAGTCCAGGTCGATCAAGATCCAGTCAGGTCAGGTCAGGTCCAGTCGATCAGTCAAGGTCAGTCCAGGTTCAGTCCAGATCAGTCAAGTCAGTCCAGGTCAGTCAGGTCAGGTCAGTCCAGGTCAGTCAGTCAAAGGTCCAGTCAGTCAGATCCAGATCCAGTCCAGATCCAGTCCAAGATCCAGTCAAGATCCAGTCCAGATCCAGTCAGTCCAGTCAGATCCAGTCAGTCAGATCAGTCGATCAGATCCAGGTCAGTCCAGATCCAGTCCAGATCCAGTCAGGTCAGTCCGATCCAGTCAGATCCAATTCGGTCAGATCCAGTCCAAGGTCAGTCCAATTCGGTCAGTCCAGATCAGTCCAAGATCCAGTCCAGGTCAGTCAGATCCAGGTCAGTCAAGTCAGTCCAGATCCAGTCAGGTCAGATCCAGTCGATCCAGTCCAGGTCAGTCCAGGTCCAGTCCAGATCCAGTCCAGGTCCAGTCCAGGTCAGTCAGATCCAGTCCAGATCCAGATCAAGTCAGTCCAAGATCCAGTCCAGATCAGTCCAGATCCAGTCCAGGTCAGGTCAGATCCAGTCCAGGTCCAGTCAGGTCAGTCAGATCCAGTCCAGGTCAGTCCAGATCCAGTCCAGGTCAGTCCAGATCCAGGTCAGGATCAGTCCAGGTCAGTCAGTCCAGATCCAGTCCAGGTCAAGTCAGGTCGGTCCAGATCCAGTCCAGATCCAGTCCAGTCAGTCCAGATCCAGTCCAGGTCAGTCCAGATCCAGTCCAGATCCAGTCAGATCCAGTCAGATCAGTCCAGGTCCAGTCCAGGTCGGTCAAGATCCAGTCCAGATCCAGTCAGGTCAGTCCAGTCAGTCCAGTCAGTCAGATCCAGTCCAGATCCAGTCCAGATCCAGTCCAGGTCAGTCCAAGATCCAGTCCAGGTCAGTCAGATCCAGTCAGGTCAGTCCAGATCCAGTCCAGATCCAGTCCAGATCCAGTCCAGGTCAGTCAGATCCAGTCCAGGTCCAGTCCAGATCCAGTCAGGTCAGTCCAGATCCAGTCCAGATCCAGTCCAGTCCAGTCCAGTCAGATCCAGTCCAAGTCAGTCCAGGTCAGTCAGAGTCAGTCGATCCAGGTCAGTCAAGATCCAGTCAGTCAGTCGGTCAGATCAGTCCAGGTCAGTCAGGTCAGGTCCAGTCGATCCAGTCCAGATCCAGTCCAGATCGGTCAGATCCAGTCCAGATCCAGTCAGGTCAGTCCAGTCAGTCCAGATCCAGTCCAGGTCCAGTCAGATCCAGTCAGAGTCAGTCCAGATCAGTCAGTCCAGGTCAGTCAGAGTCAGTCCAGATCCAGTCCAGATCGGTCAGGTCAAGTCGATCCAGTCCAGTCAGTCCAGTCAGGTCAGTCCAGATCCAGTCCAGATCCAGTCAGGTCAGTCCAGGTCAGTCGATCCAGTCCAGGTCAGTCAGGCCAGTCCAGATCAGATCTGATCAGTTCCAGTCAGATCCAGTCCAGGTCCAGGCCAGATCTAGATCCAGGTCAAGTCCAGGTCCAGGCCAGGTCTGATCCAGATCCAGTCCAGATGCAGTATGAGTCAGTCAGATCCAGTCGAAGTCAGTCAGAGTCAGGTCCAGAGTCCAGTCCAGATCTGATCTGAGTCAGATCTGAAGTCAGGCCCAGATCGGTCAGATCCAGATCAGTACAGATCGGTTCAGATCCGTTTCCAGGTCAGTCCAGTTCCCAGGCCAGGTCCAGTCCAATCCAGTCAAGGTTCAGTCAGAGTCAGTCAGATCCAGTCAGATCCAGTCCAGATCCAGTCAGTCAGTGAAGTCAGTCGAGTCCAGTCGAAGTCAGTCCAGGTCAGTTCCAGGTCAGTCCAGATCAGATCCAGGTCAGTCATGTCCAGTCCAAGTCCGACCCCAGATCCAGTCCAGATCAGTCCAAGATCCAGTCCAGATCCAGTCCAGATCCAGTCAGATCCAGTCCAGGTCCGTTTCCAGATCGAAGTCAGAGTCAGTCCAGATCCAGTCAGGTCAGTCCAGATCCAGTCCAGATCCAGTCCAGGTCAGTCAGGTCAGTCAGGCCCAGTCCAGGTCAGTCCAGGTCCAGTCCAGATCCAGTCCAGGTCAGTCCAGATCCAGTCAGAGTCAGTCCAGATCAGTCCAGATCCAGTCCAGGTCAGTCAGTCAGGATTCAGTCCAGGTCAAGTCCGAGTCAGAGTCTAAGTCCGATCCAGTCCAGATCAGTCAGTTCCAGTCCAAAATCCAGTCCAGGTCAGTCAGTCCAGATCCAGTCAGGTCGTCCAGATCGAGTCAGATCCAGTCCAGATCCAGTCCAGGTCGAGTCCAGATCCAGTCCAGATCCAGTCCAGGTCAGTCAGGTCCAGTCCAGGTCCAGTCCAGATCAGTCCGATCAGTCAGGTCAGTCCAGATCGATCCAGATCCAGTCCAGGTCAGTCCAGATCCAGTCCGATCCAGTCAAGGATCCAGTCCAGGTTCAGTCAGGTCAGTCCAGATCAGTCAAGGTCAGTCCAGGTCAGTCCAGAGTCAGTCAAGATCCAATCAGGTCAGTCCAGGTCAGTCCAAGGTCAGTCCAGGTCGGTCGAGTCCAGGTCAGTCAGATCCAGTCAAGTCCAGTCGATCCAGGTCGGTCAGGTCCAGTCCAGATCCAGTCAGGTCAGTCCAGATCCAGTCCAAGATCCAGTCAGGCCCAGTCCAGGTCAGTCCAGATCCAGTTCAGGTCCAGTCAAGTCAATCCAGTAGATCAGTTCCAGGTCAGTCAAGAGTCCAGTCCAGAGTCAGTCAGAGTCAGATCAGTCAGGTCAGTCAGATCCAGTCCAGGTCAGTCGATCCAGTCAGGTCAGTCCAGATCCAGTCCAAGATCCAGTCCAGATCGGTCCAGTCAGATCCAGTCCAGTCCAGGTCCAGTCCAGATCCAGTCCAGATCCAGTCAAGGTCCAGTCCAGATCCAGTCCAAGTCAGTCCAGATCCAGTCAGGTCCAGTCAGGTCCAGTTCAGATCCAGTCCAGGTCAGTCAAGTCAGTCAAGATCCAGTCCAGATCCAGTCCAGATCCAGTCAGGTCAGTCAGTCGATCAGGTCCAGATCCAGTCAGTCGATCCAGTCCAGATCAGTCAGGTCGATCCAGATCGGTCAGATCCAGGTCAAGTCGGTCAAGGTCAGTCCAGATCCGGTCAGATCCAGTCAGGTCAGTCCAGGTCGAGTCCAGATCAGTCCAGAGTCAGTCAGATCAGTCCAGATCAGTCCAGATCAGTCAGTCCAGATCCAGTCAGATCCAGTCCAGATCAGTCAGATCAGTCAGGAGTCAGTCAGTCAGTCAGTCCAGGTCAGTCAGAGTCAGTCTAGGTCCAGTCAGGTCAGTCCAGGTCCAGTCCAGGTCAGTCCAAGTCAGTCAGGTCAGTCCAGATCCAGTCCAGATCCAGTCCAGATCAGTCCAGATCAGTCCAGGTCAGTCAGGTCAGTCCAGATCCAGTCCAGAGTCCAGTCCAGATCCAGTCAAGGCCCAGTCCAGTCAGTCAGATCAGTCCAAGATCAGTTCAGGTCCAGTCAGTATCCAGTCAGATCAGTTCAGATCAGTCAGATCCAGTCCAGATCCAATTCAGATCCAGTCCAGATCCAGTCCAGGTCAGGCCAGATCCAGTCCAGGTCAGTCCAGATCCAGTCCAGGTCCAGTCCAGATCAGATCCAGATCCAGTCAGGTCAGTCCAGATCAGTCCAGATCCAGTCAGGTCCAGTCAGATCCAGTCCAGAGGTCAGTCAAGTCAGTCAAGATCAGTCAGATCCGGTCAGTCCAGATCCAGTCAAGTCGATCCAGATCAGTCCAGATCCAGTCCAGATCCAAGTCGATCGGTCAGATCCAGTTCAAGTCCAGTCAAAGTCAAGTCAGATCCAGGTTCAAATCGATCCAAATCAGTCCAAGGTCAATCAAAATCAGTCAGATCCAGTCCAAATCCAGTCCAAGTCGGTCAGGTCCAGTCCAGATCCAGTCCAAATCAATCCAAATCCAGTCCAAATCAGTCAAGTCAATCCAAATCCAGTCCAGGTCAGTTCAAATCCTGTCCAATTCCAATTCAAATCCAATCCAAAATTAACCAAATCCAGTCCAAAGCAATCCAAATCCAATCAAATCAATCCAATCAATCTAAATCAATCAAATCAACACAAATCCAATCCAAATCC